>NC_090444.1:162209515-162288646 GCF_031143425.1 Pleurodeles waltl | reverse complement strand
CTTCCACCCAGCGTTTCCCCTAGTCTCCCGATAAAAATGACACCTCACATGTGTGGGTAGGCCTAGCGCCCGCGACAGTAAACGCCCCAAAGCGCAACGTGGACACATCCAAATTTATTAAAGAAAACAGAGGTGTTTTTTGCAAAGTGCCTACCTGTAGATTTTGGCCTCTAGCTCAGCCGGCACCTAGGGAAACCTACCAAACCTGTGCATTTCTGAAAACTAGAGACCTAGGGGAATCCAAGATGGGGTGACTTGTGGGGCTCGGACCAGGTTCTGTTACCCAGAATCCTTTGCAAACCTCAAAATTTGGCTAAAAAAACACATGTTCCTCACATTTCTGTGGCAGAAAGTTCTGTAATCTGAGAGGAGCCACAAATGTCCTTCCACCCAGCGTTCCCCCAAGTCTCCCGATAAAAATGATGCCTCACTTGTGTGGGTAGGCCTGGCGCCTGCAACAGGAAACGCCCCAAAGCGCAACGTGGACACATCCAAATTTTTTAAAGTAAACAGAGGTGTTTTTTGCAAAGTGCCTACCTGTAGATTTTGGCTTCTAGCTCAGCTGGCAACTAGGGAAACCTACCAAACCTGTGCATTTCTGAAAACTAGAGACCTAGGGGAATCCAAGATGGGGTGACTTGTGGGGCTCGGACCAGGTTCTGTTACCCAGAATCCTTTGCAAACCTCAACATTTCGCTAAAAAAACACATGTTCTTAAAATTTCTGTGGCAGAAAGTTCTGTAATCTGAGAGGAGCCACAAATTTCCTTCCACCCAGCATTTCCCCAAGTCTCCCGATAAAAATGACACCTCACTTGTGGGGGTAGGCCTAGCACCCGCGACAGGAAACGCCCCAAAGCGCAACGTGGACACATCCAAATTTTTGAAAGAAAACAGAGGTGTTTTTTGCAAAGTGCCTACCTGTAGATTTTGCCCTCTAGCTCAGCCGGCCCCTAGGGAAACCTACCAAACCTGTGCATTTCTGAAAACTAGAGACCTAGGGGAATCCAAGATAGGGTGACTTGTGGGGCTCGGACCAGGTTCTGTTACCCAGAATCCTTTGCAAACCTCAAAATTTGGCTAAAAAAACACATGTTCCTCACATTTCTGTGGCAGAAAGTTCTGGAATCTGAGAGGAGCCACAAATTTCCTTCCACCCAGCGTTCCCCCAAGTCTCCCGATAAAAATGATACCTCACTTGTGTGGGTAGGCCTAGTGCCCGCGACAGGAAACGCCCCAAAGCGCAACGTGGACACATCCAAATTTTTTAAAGTAAACAGAGGTGTTTTTTGCAAAGTGCCTACCTGTAGATTTTGGCCTCTAGCTCAGCCGGCACCTAGGGAAACCTACCAAACCTGTGAATTTCTGAAAACTAGAGACCTAGGGGAATCCAAGATGGGGTGACTTGTGGGGCTCGGACCAGGTTCTGTTACCCAGAATCCTTTGCAAACCTCAACATTTGGCTAAAAAAACACATGTTCCTCACATTTCTGTGGTAGAAAGTTCTGGAATCTGAGAGGAGCCTCAAATTTCCTTCCACCCAGCGTTTCCCCAAGTCTCCCGATAAAAATGACACCTCACTTGTGTGGGTAGGCCTAGCGCCCGCGACAGGAAACGCCCCAAAGCGCAACGTGGACACATCCAAATTTTTTAAAGAAAACAGAGGTGTTTTTTGCAAAGTGCCTACCTGTAGATTTTGGCCTCTAGCTCAGCCGGCTCCTAGGGAAACCTACCAAACCTGTGCATTTCTGAAAACTAGAGACGTAGGGGAATCCAAGATGGGGTGACTTGTGGGGCTCGGACCAGGTTCTGTTACCCAGAATTCTTTGCAAACCTCAAAATTTGGCTAAAAAAACACATGTTCCTCACATTTCTGTGGCAGAAAGTTCTGTAATCTGAGAGGAGCCACAAATTTCCTTCCACCCAGCGTTCCCCCAAGTCTCCCGATAAAAATGATACCTCACTTGTGTGGGTAGGCCTAGCGCCCGTGACAGGAAACGCCCCAAAGCGCAACGTGGACACATCCAAATTTTTGAAAGAAAACAGAGGTGTTTTTTGCAAAGTGCCTACCTGTAGACTTTGGCCTGTAGCTCAGCTGGCACCTAGGGAAATCTACGAAACCTGTGCATTTCTGAAAACTAGAGACCTAGGGGAATCCAAGATGGGGTGACTTGTGGGGCTCGGACCAGTTTCTGTTACCCAGAATCCTTTGCAAACCTCAAAATTTGGCTAAAAAAACACATGTTCCTCACATTTCTGTGGCACAAAGTTCTGTAATCTGAGAGGAGCCACAAATTTCCTTCCACCCAGCGTTTCCCCTAGTCTCCCGATAAAAATGACACCTCACTTGTGTGGGTAGGCCTAGCGCCCGCGACAGGAAACGCCCTAAAGCGCAACGTGGACACATCCAAATTTATTAAAGAAAACAGAGGTGATTTTTGCAAAGTGCCTACCTGTAGATTTTGGCCTCTAGCTCAGCCGGCACCTAGGGAAACCTACCAAACCTGTGCATTTCTGAAAACTAGAGACCTAGGGGAATCCAAGATGGGGTGACTTGTGGGGCTCGGACCAGGTTCTGTTACCCAGAATCCTTTGCAAACCTCAAAATTTGGCTAAAAAAACACATGTTCCTCACATTTCTGTGGCAGAAAGTTCTGTAATCTGAGAGGAGCCACAAATTTCCTTCCACCCAGCATTTCCCCAAGTCTCCCGATAAAAATGACACCTCACTTGTGGGGGTAGGCCTAGCACCCGCGACAGGAAACGCCCCAAAGCGCAACGTGGACACATCCAAATTTTTGAAAGAAAACAGAGGTGTTTTTTGCAAAGTGCCTACCTGTAGATTTTGCCCTCTAGCTCAGCCGGCCCCTAGGGAAACCTACCAAACCTGTGCATTTCTGAAAACTAGAGACCTAGGGGAATCCAAGATAGGGTGACTTGTGGGGCTCGGACCAGGTTCTGTTACCCAGAATCCTTTGCAAACCTCAAAATTTGGCTAAAAAAACACATGTTCCTCACATTTCTGTGGCAGAAAGTTCTGGAATCTGAGAGGAGCCACAAATTTCCTTCCACCCAGCGTTCCCCCAAGTCTCCCGATAAAAATGATACCTCACTTGTGTGGGTAGGCCTAGTGCCCGCGACAGGAAACGCCCCAAAGCGCAACGTGGACACATCCAAATTTTTTAAAGTAAACAGAGGTGTTTTTTGCAAAGTGCCTACCTGTAGATTTTGGCCTCTAGCTCAGCCGGCACCTAGGGAAACCTACCAAACCTGTGAATTTCTGAAAACTAGAGACCTAGGGGAATCCAAGATGGGGTGACTTGTGGGGCTCGGACCAGGTTCTGTTACCCAGAATCCTTTGCAAACCTCAACATTTGGCTAAAAAAACACATGTTCCTCACATTTCTGTGGTAGAAAGTTCTGGAATCTGAGAGGAGCCTCAAATTTCCTTCCACCCAGCGTTTCCCCAAGTCTCCCGATAAAAATGACACCTCACTTGTGTGGGTAGGCCTAGCGCCCGCGACAGGAAACGCCCCAAAGCGCAACGTGGACACATCCAAATTTTTTAAAGAAAACAGAGGTGTTTTTTGCAAAGTGCCTACCTGTAGATTTTGGCCTCTAGCTCAGCCGGCTCCTAGGGAAACCTACCAAACCTGTGCATTTCTGAAAACTAGAGACGTAGGGGAATCCAAGATGGGGTGACTTGTGGGGCTCGGACCAGGTTCTGTTACCCAGAATTCTTTGCAAACCTCAAAATTTGGCTAAAAAAACACATGTTCCTCACATTTCTGTGGCAGAAAGTTCTGTAATCTGAGAGGAGCCACAAATTTCCTTCCACCCAGCGTTCCCCCAAGTCTCCCGATAAAAATGATACCTCACTTGTGTGGGTAGGCCTAGCGCCCGTGACAGGAAACGCCCCAAAGCGCAACGTGGACACATCCAAATTTTTGAAAGAAAACAGAGGTGTTTTTTGCAAAGTGCCTACCTGTAGACTTTGGCCTGTAGCTCAGCTGGCACCTAGGGAAATCTACGAAACCTGTGCATTTCTGAAAACTAGAGACCTAGGGGAATCCAAGATGGGGTGACTTGTGGGGCTCGGACCAGTTTCTGTTACCCAGAATCCTTTGCAAACCTCAAAATTTGGCTAAAAAAACACATGTTCCTCACATTTCTGTGGCACAAAGTTCTGTAATCTGAGAGGAGCCACAAATTTCCTTCCACCCAGCGTTTCCCCTAGTCTCCCGATAAAAATGACACCTCACTTGTGTGGGTAGGCCTAGCGCCCGCGACAGGAAACGCCCTAAAGCGCAACGTGGACACATCCAAATTTATTAAAGAAAACAGAGGTGATTTTTGCAAAGTGCCTACCTGTAGATTTTGGCCTCTAGCTCAGCCGGCACCTAGGGAAACCTACCAAACCTGTGCATTTCTGAAAACTAGAGACCTAGGGGAATCCAAGATGGGGTGACTTGTGGGGCTCGGACCAGGTTCTGTTACCCAGAATCCTTTGCAAACCTCAAAATTTGGCTAAAAAAACACATGTTCCTCACATTTCTGTGGCAGAAAGTTCTGTAATCTGAGAGGAGCCACAAATTTCCTTCCACCCAGCGTTCCCCCAAGTCTCCCGATAAAAATGATGCCTCACTTGTGTGGGTAGGCCTAGCGCCTGCAACAGGAAACGCCCCAAAGCGCAACGTGGACACATCCAAATTTTTGAAAGTAAACAGAGGTGTTTTTTGCAAAGTGCCTACCTGTAGATTTTGGCCTGTAGCTCAGCCGGCACCTAGGGAAACCTACCAAACCTGTGCATTTCTGAAAACTAGAGACCTAGGGGAATCCAAGATGGGGTGACTTGTGTGGCTCGGACCAGGTTCTGTTACCCAGAATCCTTTGCAAACCTCAAAATTTGGCTAAAAAAACAAATGTTCCTCACATTACTGTGGCAGAACGTTCTGGAATCTGAGAGGAGCCACAAATTTCCTTCCACCCAGCGTTCCCCCAAGTCTCCCGATAAAAATGACACCTCACTTGTGTGGGTAGGCCTAGCTCCCGCGACAGGGAAACGGCCCAAAGCTCAACGTGGACACATCCACATTTTTTAAAGAAAACAGAGGTGTTTTTTGCAACGTGCCTACCTGTAGATTGTGGCCTCTAGCTCAGCCGGCACCTAGGGAAACCTACCAAACCTGTGCATTTCTGAAAACTAGAGACCTAGGGGAATCCAAGATGGGGTGACTTGTGTGGCTCGGACCAGGTTCTGTTACCCAGAATCCTTTGCAAACCTCAAAATTTGGCTAAAAAAACACATGTTCCTCACATTTCTGTGGCAGAAAGTTCTGGAATCTGAGAGGAGCCACAAATTTCCTTCCACCCAGCGTTCCCCCAAGTCTCCCGATAAAAATGATACCTCACTTGTGTGGGTAGGCCTAGCGCCCGTGACAGGAAACGCCCCAAAGCGCAACGTGGACACATCCAAATTTTTTAAAGAAAACAGAGGTGTTTTTTGCAAAGTGCCTACCTGTAGACTTTGGCCTGTAGCTCAGCCGGCACCTAGGGAAACCTACCAAACCTGTGCATTTCTGAAAACTAGAGACCTAGGGGAATCCAAGATGGGGTGACTTGTGTGGCTCGGACCAGGTTCTGTTACCCAGAATCCTTTGCAAACCTCAAAATTTGGCTAAAAAAACAAATGTTCCTCACATTACTGTGGCAGAACGTTCTGGAATCTGAGAGGAGCCACAAATTTCCTTCCACCCAGCGTTCCCCCAAGTCTCCCGATAAAAATGACACCTCACTTGTGTGGGTAGGCCTAGCGCCCGCGACAGGGAAACGGCCCAAAGCTCAACGTGGACACATCCACATTTTTTAAAGAAAACAGTGGTGTTTTTTGCAAAGTGCCTACCTGTAGATTTTGGCCTCTAGCTCAGCCGGCACCTATGGAAACCTACCAAACCTGTGCATTTCTGAAAACTAGAGACCTAGGGGAATCCAAGATGGGGTGACTTGTGGGGCTCGGACCAGGTTCTGTTACCCAGAATCCTTTGCAAACCTCAAAATGTGGCTAAAAAAACACATGTTCCTCACATTTCTGTGGCAGAAAGTTTTGTAATCTGAGAGGAGCCACAAATTTCCTTCCACCCAGCGTTCCCCCAAGTCTCCCGATAAAAATGATACCTCACTTGTGTGGGTAGGCCTAGCGCCCGTGACAGGAAACGCCCCAAAGCGCAACGTGGACACATCCAAATTTTTGAAAGAAAACAGAGGTGTTTTTTGCAAAGTGCCTACCTGTAGACTTTGGCCTGTAGCTCAGCCGGCACCTAGGGAAACCTACCAAACCTGTGCATTTCTAAAAACTAGAGACCTAGGGGAATCCAAGATGGGGTGACTTGTGGGGCTCGGACCAGTTTCTGTTACCCAGAATCCTTTGCAAACCTCAAAATTTGGCTAAAAAAACAAATGTTCCTCACATTTCTGTGGCACAAAGTTCTGTAATCTGAGAGGAGCCACAAATTTCCTTCCACCCAGCGTTTCCCCTAGTCTCCCGATAAAAATGACACCTCACATGTGTGGGTAGGCCTAGCGCCCGCGACAGTAAACGCCCCAAAGCGCAACGTGGACACATCCAAATTTATTAAAGAAAACAGAGGTGTTTTTTGCAAAGTGCCTACCTGTAGATTTTGGCCTCTAGCTCAGCCGGCACCTAGGGAAACCTACCAAACCTGTGCATTTCTGAAAACTAGAGACCTAGGGGAATCCAAGATGGGGTGACTTGTGGGGCTCGGACCAGGTTCTGTTACCCAGAATCCTTTGCAAACCTCAACATTTGGCTAAAAAAACACATGTTCCTCACATTTCTGAGGCAGAAAGTTCTGGAATCTGAGAGGAGCCACAAATTTCCTTCCACCCAGCATTTCCCCTAGTCTCCCGATAAAAATGACACCTCACTTGTGTGGGTAGGCCTAGCGCCCGCGACAGGAAACGCCCCTAAGCGCAACGTGGACACATCCAAATTTTAAAAAGAAAACAGAGGTGTTTTTTGCAAAGTGCCTACCTGTAGATTTTGGCCTCTAGCTCAGCCGGCACCTAGGGAAACCTACCAAACCTGTGCATTTCTGAAAACTAGAGACCTAGGGGAATCCAAGATGGGGTGACTTGTGGGGCTCGGACCAGGTTCTGTTACCCAGAATCCTTTGCAAACCTCAACATTTGGCTAAAAAAAACACATGTTCCTCACATTTCTGTGGTAGAAAGTTCTGGAATCTGAGAGGAGCCACAAATTTCCTTCCACCCAGCATTTTCTCCAAGTCTCCCGATAAAAATGACACCTCACTTGTGTGGGTAGGCCTAGCGCCCGCAACAGGAAACGCCCCAAAGCGCAACGTGGACACATCCAAATTTTTGAAAGAAAACAGAGGTGTTTTTTGCAAAGTGCCTACCTGTAGATTTTGGCCTCTAGCTCAGCCGGCACCTAGGGAAACCTACCAAATCTGTGCATTTCTGAAAACTAGAGACCTAGGGGAATCCAAGATGGGGTGACTTGTGGGGCTCGGACCAGGTTCTGTTACCCAGAATCCTTTGCAAACCTTAAAATTTGGCTAAAAAAACACATGTTCCTCACATTTCTGTGGCAGAAAGTTCTGTAATCTGAGAGGAGCCACAAATTTCCTTCAACCCAGCGTTCCCCCAAGTCTCCCGATAAAAATGATACCTCACTTGTGTGGGTAGGCCTAGCGCCCGCGACAGGAAACGCCCCAAAGCGCAACGTGGACACATCCAAATTTTTTAAAGAAAACAGAGGTGTTTTTTGCAAAGTGTCTACCTGTAGATTTTGGCCTCGAGCTCAGCCGGCACCTAGGGAAACCTACCAAACCTGTGCATTTCTGAAAACTAGAGACCTAGGGGAATCCAAGATGGGGTGACTTGTGGGGCTCCGACCAGGTTCTGTTACCCAGAATCCTTTGCAAACCTCAAAATTTGGCTAAAAAAACACATGTTCCTCACATTTCTGTGGCAGAAAGTTCTGTAATCTGAGAGGAGCCACAAATTTCCTTGCACCCAGCGTTCCCCCAAGTCTCCCGATAAAAATGATACCTCACTTGTGTGGGTAGGCCTAGCGCCCGCGACAGGAAACGCCCCAAAGCGCAACGTGGACACATCCAAATTTTTGAAAGAAAACAGAGGTGTTTTTTGCAAAGTGCCTACCTGTAGATTTTGGCCTCTAGCTCAGCCGGCACCTAGGGAAACCTACCAAACCTCTGCATTTCTGATAACTAGAGACCTAGGGGAATCCAAGATGGGGTGACTTGTGGGGCTCGGACCAGGTTCTGTTACCCAGAATCCTTTGCAAACCTCAAAATTTGGCTAAAAAAACACATGTTCCTCACATTTCTGTGGCAGAAAGTTCTGTAATCTGAGAGGAGAAACAAATTTCCTTCCACCCAGCGTTCCCCCAAGTCTCCCGATAAAAATGAGACCACACTTGTGTGGGTAGGCCTAGCGCCTGCGACAGGAAACGCCCCAAAGCGCAACGTGGACACATCCACATTTTTTAAAGTAAACAGAGGTGTTTTTTGCAAAGTGTCTACCTGTAGATTTTGGCCTCTAGCTCAGCCGGCACCTAGGGAAACCTACCAAACCTGTGCATTTCTGAAAACTAGAGACCTAGGGGAATCCAAGATGGGGTGACTTGTGGGGCTCGGACCAGGTTCTGTTACCCAGAATCCTTTGCAAACCTCAACATTTGGCTAAAAAAACACATGTTCCTCACATTTCTGTGGCAGAAAGTTCTGGAATCTGAGAGGAGCCACAAATTTCCTTCCACCCAGCGTTTCCCCAAGTCTCCCGATAAAAATGACACCTCACTTGTGTGGGTAGGCCTAGCGCCCGCAACAGAAAACGCCCCAAAGCGCAACGTGGACACAACCAAATTTTTGAAAGAAAACAGAGGTGTTTTTTGCAAAGTGCCTACCTGTAGATTGTGGCCTCTACCTCAGCCGGCACCTAGGGAAACCTACCAAACCTGTGCATTTCTGAAAACTAGAGACCTAGGGGAATCCAAGATGGGGTGACTTGTGTGGCTCGGACCAGGTTCTGTTACCCAGAATCCTTTGCAAACCTCAAAATTTAGCTAAAAAAACAAATGTTCCTCACATTACTGTG
Source organism: Pleurodeles waltl (assembly GCF_031143425.1). Taxonomy (NCBI): domain Eukaryota; kingdom Metazoa; phylum Chordata; class Amphibia; order Caudata; family Salamandridae; genus Pleurodeles; species Pleurodeles waltl. The sequence goes on along the minus strand of NC_090444.1, from coordinate 162,279,488 downwards.
GCAGAACGTTCTGGAATCTGAGAGGAGCCACAAATTTCCTTCCACCCAGCGTTCCCCCAAGTCTCCCGATAAAAATGACACCTCACTTGTGTGGGTAGGCCTAGCGCCTGCGACAGGAAACGCCCCAAAGCGCAACGTGGACACATCCACATTTTTTAAAGTAAACAGAGGTGTTTTTTGCAAAGTGTCTACCTGTAGATTTTGGCCTCTAGCTCAGCCGGCACCTAGGGAAACCTACCAAACCTGTGCATTTCTGAAAACTAGAGACCTAGGGGAATCCAAGATGGGGTGACTTGTGGGGCTCGGACCAGGTTCTGTTACCCAGAATCCTTTGCAAACCTCAACATTTGGCTAAAAAAACACATGTTCCTCACATTTCTGTGGCAGAAAGTTCTGGAATCTGAGAGGAGCCACAAATTTCCTTCCACCCAGCGTTTCCCCAAGTCTCCCGATAAAAATGACACCTCACTTGTGTGGGTAGGCCTGGCGCCCGCAACAGAAAACGCCCCAAAGCGCAACGTGGACACAACCAAATTTTTGAAAGAAAACAGAGGTGTTTTTTGCAAAGTGCCTACCTGTAGATTGTGGCCTCTAGCTCAGCCGGCACCTAGGGAAACCTACCAAACCTGTGCATTTCTGAAAACTAGAGACCTAGGGGAATCCAAGATGGGGTGACTTGTGTGGCTCGGACCAGGTTCTGTTACCCAGAATCCTTTGCAAACCTCAAAATTTGGCTAAAAAAACAAATGTTCCTCACATTACTGTGGCAGAACGTTCTGGAATCTGAGAGGAGCCACAAATTTCCTTCCACCCAGCGTTCCCCCAAGTCTCCCGATAAAAATGACACCTCACTTGTGTGGGTAGGCATAGCGCCCGTGACAGGGAAACGGCCCAAAGCTCAACGTGGACACATCCACATTTTTTAAAGAAAACAGTGGTGTTTTTTGCAAAGTGCCTACCTGTAGATTTTGGCCGCTAGCTCAGCCGGCACCTATGGAAACCTACCAAACCTGGGCATTTCTGAAAACTAGAGACCTAGGGGAATCCAAGATGGGGTGACTTGTGGGGCTCGGACCAGGTTCTGTTACCCAGAATCCTTTGCAAACCTCAAAATTTGGCTAAAAAAACACATGTTCCTCACATTTCTGTGGCAGAAAGTTCTGTAATCTGAGAGGAGCCACAAATTTCCTTCCACCCAGCGTTCCCCCAAGTCTCCCGATAAAAATGATACCTCACTTGTGTGGGTAGGCCTAGCGCCCGTGACAGGAAACGCCCCAAAGCGCAACTTGGACACATCCAAATTTTTTAAAGAAAACAGAGGTGTTTTTTGCAAAGTGCCTACCTGTAGACTTTGGCCTGTAGCTCAGCCGGCACCTAGGGAAACCTACCAAACCTGTGCATTTCTGAAAACTAGAGACCTAGGGGAATCCAAGATGGGGTGACTTGTGTGGCTCGGACCAGGTTCTGTTACCCAGAATCCTTTGCAAACCTCAAAATTTGGCTAAAAAAACAAATGTTCCTCACATTACTGTGGCAGAACGTTCTGGAATCTGAGAGGAGCCACAAATTTCCTTCCACCCAGCGTTCCCCCAAGTCTCCCGATAAAAATGACACCTCACTTGTGTGGGTAGGCCTAGCGCCCGCGACAGGGAAACGGCCCAAAGCTCAACGTGGACACGTCCACATTTTTTAAAGAAAACAGAGGTGTTTTTTGCAACGTGCCTACCTGTAGATTGTGGCCTCTAGCTCAGCCGGCACCTAGGGAAACCTACCAAACCTGTGCATTTCTGAAAACTAGAGACCTAGGGGAATCCAAGATGGGGTGACTTGTGTGGCTCGGACCAGGTTCTGTTACCCAGAATCCTTTGCAAACCTCAAAATTTGGCTAAAAAAACAAATGTTCCTCACATTACTGTGGCAGAACGTTCTGGAATCTGAGAGGAGCCACAAATTTCCTTCCACCCAGCGTTCCCCCAAGTCTCCCGATAAAAATGACACCTCACTTGTGTGGGTAGGCCTAGCGCCCGCGACAGGGAAACGGCCCAAAGCTCAACGTGGACACATCCACATTTTTTCAAGTAAACAGAGGTGTTTTTTGCAAAGTGCCTACCTGTAGATTCTGGCCTCTAGCTCAGCCGGCACCTAGGGAAACCTACCACACATGTGCATTTCTGAAAACTAGAGACCTAGGGGAATCCAAGATGGGGTGACTTGTGGGGCTCGGACCAGGTTCTGTTACCCAGAATCCTTTGCAAACCTCAACATTTGGCTAAAAAAACACATGTTCCTCACATTTCTGTGGTAGAAAGTTCTGGAATCTGAGAGGAGCCACAAATTTCCTTCCACCCAGCGTTTCCCCAAGTCTCCCGATAAAAATGACACCTCACTTGTGTGGGTAGGCATAGCGCCCGCGACAGGAAACGCCCCAAAGTGCAACGTGGACACATCCAAATTTTTGAAAGAAAACAGAGGTGTTTTTTGCAAAGTGCCTACCTGTAGATTTTGGCCTCTAGCTCAGCCGGCACCTAGGGAAACCTACCAAACCTGTGCATTTCTGAAAACTAGAGACCTAGGGGAATCCAAGATGGGGTGACTTGTGGGGCTCGGACCAGGTTCTGTTACCCAGAATCCTTTGCAAACCTCAAAATTTGGCTAAAAAAACACATGTTCCTCACATTTCTGTGGCAGAAAGTTCTGGAATCTGAGAGGAGCCACAAATTTCCTTCCACCCAGCGTTTCCCCAAGTCTCCCGATAAAAATGACACCTCACTTGTGTGGGTAGGCCTAGCGCCCGCAACAGAAAATGCCCCAAAGCGCAACGTGGACACAACCAAATTTTTTAAAGAAAACAGAGGTGTTTTTTGCAACAGTGCCTACCTGTAGATTGTGGCCTCTAGCTCAGCCGGCACCTAGGGAAACCTACCAAACCTGTGCATTTCTGAAAACTAGAGACCTAGGGGAATCCAAGATGGGGTGACTTGTGGGGCTCGGACCTGGTTCTGTTACCCAGAATCCTTTGCAAACCTCAAAATTTGGCTAAAAAAACACATGTTCCTCACATTTCTGAGGCAGAAAGTTCTGTAATCTGAGAGGAGCCACAAATTTCCTTCCACCCAGCGTTCCCCCAAGTCTCCCGATAAAAATGATGCCTCACTTGTGTGGGTAGGCCTAGTGCCCGCGACAGGAAACGCCCCAAAGCGCAACGTGGACACATCCAAATTTTTGAAAGTAAACAGAGGTGTTTTTTGCAAAGTGCCTACCTGTAGATTTTGGCCTCTAGCTCAGCCGGCACCTAGGGAAACCTACCAAACCTGTGAATTTCTGAAAACTAGAGATCTAGGGGAATCCAAGATGGGGTGACTTGTGGGGCTCGGACCAGGTTCTGTTACCCAGAATCCTTTGCAAACCTCAACATTTGGCTAAAAAAACACATGTTCCTCACATTTCTGAGGCAGAAAGTTCTGGAATCTGAGAGGAGCCACAAATTTCCTTCCACCCAGCATTTCCCCTAGTCTCCCGATAAAAATGACACCTCACTTGTGTGGGTAGGCCTAGCGCCCGCGACAGGAAACGCCCCTAAGCGCAACGTGGACACATCCAAATTTTAAAAAGAAAACAGAGGTGTTTTTTGCAAAGTGCCTACCTGTAGATTTTGGCCTCTAGCTCAGCCGGCACCTAGGGAAACCTACCAAACCTGTGCATTTCTGAAAACTAGAGACCTAGGGGAATCCAAGATGGGGTGACTTGTGGGGCTCGGACCAGGTTCTGTTACCCAGAATCCTTTGCAAACCTCAACATTTGGCTAAAAAAAACACATGTTCCTCACATTTCTGTGGTAGAAAGTTCTGGAATCTGAGAGGAGCCACAAATTTCCTTCCACCCAGCGTTTCTCCAAGTCTCCCGATAAAAATGACACCTCACTTGTGTGGGTAGGCCTAGCGCCCGCAACAGGAAACGCCCCAAAGCGCAACGTGGACACATCCAAATTTTTGAAAGAAAACAGAGGTGTTTTTTGCAAAGTGCCTACCTGTAGATTTTGGCCTCTAGCTCAGCCGGCACCTAGGGAAACCTACCAAACCTGTGCATTTCTGAAAACTAGAGACCTAGGGGAATCCAAGATGGGGTGACTTGTGGGGCTCGGACCAGGTTCTGTTACCCAGAATCCTTTGCAAACCTCAAAATTTGGCTAAAAAAACACATGTTCCTCACATTTCTGTGGCAGAAAGTTCTGTAATCTGAGAGGAGCCACAAATTTCCTTGCACCCAGCGTTCCCCCAAGTCTCCCGATAAAAATGATACCTCACTTGTGTGGGTAGGCCTAGCGCCCGCGACAGGAAACGCCCCAAAGCGCAACGTGGACACATCCAAATTTTTGAAAGTAAACAGAGGTGTTTTTTGCAAAGTGCCTACCTGTAGATTTTGGCCTCTAGCTCAGCCGGCACCTAGGGAAACCTACCAAACCTGTGCATTTCTAAAAACTAGAGACCTAGGGGAATCCAAAATGGGGTGACTTGTGGGGCTCGGACCAGGTTCTGTTACCCAGAATCCTTTGCAAACCTCAACATTTGGCTAAAAAAACACATGTTCCTCACATTTCTGTGGCAGAAAGTTCTGTAATCTGAGAGGAGCCACAAATGTCCTTCCACCCAGCGTTCCCCCAAGTCTCCCGATAAAAATGATCCCTCACTTGTGTGGGAAGGCCTGGCGCCCGCGACAGGAAACGCCCCAAAGCGCAACGTGGACACATCCAAATTTTTTAAAGAAAACAGAGGTGTTTTTTGCAAAGTGCCTACCTGTAGATTTTGGCCTCTAGCTCAGCCGGCACCTAGGGAAACCTACCAAACCTGTGCATTTCTGAAAACTAGAGACCTAGGGGAATGCAAGATGGGGTGACTTGTGGGGCTCGGACCAGGTTCTGTTACCCAGAATCCTTTGCAAACCTCAACATTTGGTTAAAAAAACACATGTTCCTCACATTTCTGTGGCAGAAAGTTCTGGAATCTGAGAGGAGCCACAAATTTCCTTCCACCCAGCGTTTCCCCAAGTCTCCCGATAAAAATGACAACTCACTTGTGTGGGTAAGCCTAGCGCCCGCGACAGGAAACGCCCCTAAGCGCAACGTGGACACATCCAAATTTTAAAAAGAAAACAGAGGTGTTTTTTGCAAAGTGCCTACCTGTAGATTTTGGCCTCTAGCTCAGCCGGCACCTAGGGAAACCTACCAAACCTGTGCATTTCTGAAAACTAGAGACCTAGGGGAATCCAAGATGGGGTGACTTGTGGGGCTCGGAACAGGTTCTGTTACCCAGAATCCTTTGCAAACCTCAACATTTGGCTAAAAAAACACATGTTCCTCACATTTCTGTGGCAGAAAGTTCTGGAATCTGAGAGAAGCCACAAATTTCCTTCCACCCAGCGTTTCCCCAAGTCTCCCGATAAAAATCATACCTCACTTGTGTGGGTAGGCCTAACGCCCGTGACAGGAAACGCCCCAAAGCGCAACGTGGACACATCCAAATTTTTGAAAGAAAACAGAGGTGTTTTTTGCAAAGTGCCTACCTGTAGATTTTGGCCTCTAGCTCAGCCGGCACCTAGGGAAACCTACCAAACCTCTGCATTTCTGAAAACTAGAGACCTAGGGGAATCCAAGATGGCGTGACTTGTGGGGCTCGGACCAGGTTCTGTTACCCAGAATCCTTTGCAAACCTCAAAATTTGGCTAAAAAAACACATGTTCCTCACATTTCTGTGGCAGAAAGTTCTGTAATCTGAGAGGAGAAACAAATTTCCTTCCACCCAGCGTTCCCCCAAGTCTCCCGATAAAAATGAGACCACACTTGTGTGGGTAGGCCTAGCGCCTGCGACAGGAAACGCCCCAAAGCGCAACGTGGACACATCCACATTTTTTAAAGTAAACAGAGGTGTTTTTTGCAAAGTGTCTACCTGTAGATTTTGGCCTCTAGCTCAGCCGGCACCTAGGGAAACCTACCAAACCTGTGCATTTCTGAAAACTAGAGACCTAGGGGAATCCAAGATGGGGTGACTTGTGGGGCTCGGACCAGGTTCTGTTACCCAGAATCCTTTGCAAACCTCAACATTTGGCTAAAAAAACACATGTTCCTCACATTTCTGTGGCAGAAAGTTCTGGAATCTGAGAGGAGCCACAAATTTCCTTCCACCCAGCGTTTCCCCAAGTCTCCCGATAAAAATGACACCTCACTTGTGTGGGTAGGCCTAGCGCCCGCAACAGAAAACGCCCCAAAGCGCAACGTGGACACAACCAAATTTTTGAAAGAAAACAGAGGTGTTTTTTGCAAAGTGCCTACCTGTAGATTGTGGCCTCTAGCTCAGCCGGCACCTAGGGAAACCTACCAAACCTGTGCATTTCTGAAAACTAGAGACCTAGGGGAATCCAAGATGGGGTGACTTGTGTGGCTCGGACCAGGTTCTGTTACCCAGAATCCTTTGCAAACCTCAAAATTTGGCTAAAAAAACAAATGTTCCTCACATTACTGTGGCAGAACGTTCTGGAATCTGAGAGGAGCCACAAATTTCCTTCCACCCAGCGTTCCCCCAAGTCTCCCGATAAAAATGACACCTCACTTGTGTGGGTAGGCCTAGCGCCCGCGACAGGGAAACGGCCCAAAGCTCAACGTGGACACATCCACATTTTTTAAAGAAAACAGTGGTGTTTTTTGCAAAGTGCCTACCTGTAGATTTTGGCCGCTAGCTCAGCCGGCACCTATGGAAACCTACCAAACCTGTGCATTTCTGAAAACTAGAGACCTAGGGGAATCCAAGATGGGGTGACTTGTGGGGCTCGGACCAGGTTCTGTTACCCAGAATCCTTTGCAAACCTCAAAATTTGGCTAAAAAAACACATGTTCCTCACATTTCTGTGGCAGAAAGTTCTGTAATCTGAGAGGAGCCACAAATTTCCTTCCACCCAGCGTTCCCCCAAGTCTCCCGATAAAAATGATACCTCACTTGTGTGGGTAGGCCTAGCGCCCGTGACAGGAAACGCCCCAAAGCGCAACTTGGACACATCCAAATTTTTTAAAGAAAACAGAGGTGTTTTTTGCAAAGTGCCTACCTGTAGACTTTGGCCTGTAGCTCAGCCGGCACCTAGGGAAACCTACCAAACCTGTGCATTTCTGAAAACTAGAGACCTAGGGGAATCCAAGATGGGGTGACTTGTGTGGCTCGGACCAGGTTCTGTTACCCAGAATCCTTTGCAAACCTCAAAATTTGGCTAAAAAAACAAATGTTCCTCACATTACTGTGGCAGAACGTTCTGGAATCTGAGAGGAGCCACAAATTTCCTTCCACCCAGCGTTCCCCCAAGTCTCCTGATAAAAATGACACCTCACTTGTGTGGGTAGGCCTAGCGCCCGCGACAGGGAAACGGCCCAAAGCTCAACGTGGACACTTCCACATTTTTTAAAGAAAACAGAGGTGTTTTTTGCAACGTGCCTACCTGTAGATTGTGGCCTCTAGCTCAGCCGGCACCTAGGGAAACCTACCAAACCTGTGCATTTCTGAAAACTAGAGACCTAGGGGAATCCAAGATGGGGTGACTTGTGTGGCTCGGACCAGGTTCTGTTACCCAGAATCCTTTGCAAACCTCAAAATTTGGCTAAAAAAACAAATGTTCCTCACATTACTGTGGCAGAACGTTCTGGAATCTGAGAGGAGCCACAAATTTCCTTCCACCCAGCGTTCCCCCAAGTCTCCCGATAAAAATGACACCTCACTTGTGTGGGTAGGCCTAGCGCCCGCGACATGGAAACGGCCCAAAGCTCAACGTGGACACATCCACATTTTTTAAAGAAAACAGTGGTGTTTTTTGCAAAGTGCCTACCTGTAGATTTTGGCCTCTAGCTCAGCCGGCACCTATGGAAACCTACCAAACCTGTGCATTTCTGAAAACTAGAGACCTAGGGGAATCCAAGATGGGGTGACTTGTGGGGCTCGGACCAGGTTCTGTTACCCAGAATCCTTTGCAAACCTCAAAATTTGGCTAAAAAAACAAATGTTCCTCACATTACTGTGGCAGAACGTTCTGGAATCTGAGAGGAGCCACAAATTTCCTTCCACCCAGCGTTTCCCCAAGTCTCCCGATAAAAATGACACCTCACTTGTGTGGGTAGGCCTAGCGCCCGCAACAGAAAACGCCCCAAAGCGCAACGTGGACACAACCAAATTTTTGAAAGAAAACAGAGGTGTTTTTTGCAAAGTGCCTACCTGTAGATTGTGGCCTCTAGCTCAGCCGGCACCTAGGGAAACCTACCAAACCTGTGCATTTCTGAAAACTAGAGACCTAGGGGAATCCAAGATGGGGTGACTTGTGTGGCTCGGACCAGGTTCTGTTACCCAGAATCCTTTGCAAACCTCAAAATTTGGCTAAAAAAACAAATGTTCCTCACATTACTGTGGCAGAACGTTCTGGAATCTGAGAGGAGCCACAAATTTCCTTCCACCCAGCGTTCCCCCAAGTCTCCCGATAAAAATGACACCTCACTTGTGTGGGTAGGCCTAGCGCCCGCGACAGGGAAACGGCCCAAAGCTCAACGTGGACACATCCACATTTTTTAAAGAAAACAGTGGTGTTTTTTGCAAAGTGCCTACCTGTAGATTTTGGCCGCTAGCTCAGCCGGCACCTATGGAAACCTACCAAACCTGTGCATTTCTGAAAACTAGAGACCTAGGGGAATCCAAGATGGGGTGACTTGTGGGGCTCGGACCAGGTTCTGTTACCCAGAATCCTTTGCAAACCTCAAAATTTGGCTAAAAAAACACATGTTCCTCACATTTCTGTGGCAGAAAGTTCTGTAATCTGAGAGGAGCCACAAATTTCCTTACACCCAGCGTTCCCCCAAGTCTCCCGATAAAAATGATACCTCACTTGTGTGGGTAGGCCTAGCGCCCGTGACAGGAAACGCCCCAAAGCGCAACTTGGACACATCCAAATTTTTTAAAGAAAACAGAGGTGTTTTTTGCAAAGTGCCTACCTGTAGACTTTGGCCTGTAGCTCAGCCGGCACCTAGGGAAACCTACCAAACCTGTGCATTTCTGAAAACTAGAGACCTAGGGGAATCCAAGATGGGGTGACTTGTGTGGCTCGGACCAGGTTCTGTTACCCAGAATCCTTTGCAAACCTCAAAATTTGGCTAAAAAAACAAATGTTCCTCACATTACTGTGGCAGAACGTTCTGGAATCTGAGAGGAGCCACAAATTTCCTTCCACCCAGCGTTCCCCCAAGTCTCCCGATAAAAATGACACCTCACTTGTGTGGGTAGGCCTAGCGCCCGCGACAGGGAAACGGCCCAAAGCTCAACGTGGACACATCCACATTTTTTAAAGAAAACAGAGGTGTTTTTTGCAACGTGCCTACCTGTAGATTGTGGCCTCTAGCTCAGCCGGCACCTAGGGAAACCTACCAAACCTGTGCATTTCTGAAAACTAGAGACCTAGGGGAATCCAAGATGGGGTGACTTGTGTGGCTCGGACCAGGTTCTGTTACCCAGAATCCTTTGCAAACCTCAAAATTTGGCTAAAAAAACAAATGTTCCTCACATTACTGTGGCAGAACGTTCTGGAATCTGAGAGGAGCCACAAATTTCCTTCCACCCAGCGTTCCCCCAAGTCTCCCGATAAAAATGACACCTCACTTGTGTGGGTAGGCCTAGCGCCCGCGACAGGGAAACGGCCCAAAGCTCAACGTGGACACATCCACATTTTTTAAAGAAAACAGTGGTGTTTTTTGCAAAGTGCCTACCTGTAGATTTTGGCCTCTAGCTCAGCCGGCACCTATGGAAACCTACCAAACCTGTGCATTTCTGAAAACTAGAGACCTAGGGGAATCCAAGATGGGGTGACTTGTGGGGCTCGGACCAGGTTCTGTTACCCAGAATCCTTTGCAAACCTCAAAATTTGGCTAAAAAAACACATGTTCCTCACATTTCTGTGGCAGAAAGTTCTGTAATCTGAGAGGAGCCACAAATTTCCTTCCACCCAGCGTTCCCCCAAGTCTCCCGATAAAAATGATACCTCACTTGAGTGGGTAGGCCTAGCGCCCGTGACAGGAAACGCCCCAAAGCGCAACGTGGACACATCCAAATTTTTTAAAGAAAACAGAGGTGTTTTTTGCAAAGTGCCTACCTGTAGACTTTGGCCTGTAGCTCAGCCGGCACCTAGGGAAACCTACCAAACCTGTGCATTTCTGAAAACTAGAGACCTAGGGGAATCCAAGATGGGGTGACTTGTGTGGCTCGGACCAGGTTCTGTTACCCAGAATCCTTTGCAAACCTCAAAATTTGGCTAAAAAAACAAATGTTCCTCACATTACTGTGGCAGAACGTTCTGGAATCTGAGAGGAGCCACAAATTTCCTTCCACCCAGCGTTCCCCCAAGTCTCCCGATAAAAATGACACCTCACTTGTGTGGGTAGGCCTAGCTCCCGCGACAGGGAAACGGCCCAAAGCTCAACGTGGACACATCCACATTTTTTAAAGAAAACAGAGGTGTTTTTTGCAACGTGCCTACCTGTAGATTGTGGCCTCTAGCTCAGCCGGCACCTAGGGAAACCTACCAAACCTGTGCATTTCTGAAAACTAGAGACCTAGGGGAAACCAAGATGGGGTGACTTGTGTGGCTCGGACCAGGTTCTGTTACCCAGAATCCTTTGCAAACCTCAAAATTTGGCTAAAAAAACAAATGTTCCTCACATTACTGTGGCAGAACGTTCTGGAATCTGAGAGGAGCCACAAATTTCCTTCCACCCAGCGTTCCCCCAAGTCTCCCGATAAAAATGACACCTCACTTGTGTTGGTAGGCCTAGCGCCCGCGACAGGGAAACGGCCCAAAGATCAACGTGGACACATCCACATTTTTTAAAGAAAACAGTGGTGTTTTTTGCAAAGTGCCTACCTGTAGATTTTGGCCTCTAGCTCAGCCGGCACCTATGGAAACCTACCAAACCTGTGCATTTCTGAAAACTAGAGACCTAGGGGAATCCAAGATGGGGTGACTTGTGGGGCTCGGACCAGGTTCTGTTACCCAGAATCCTTTGCAAACCTCAAAATTTGGCTAAAAAAACACATGTTCCTCACATTTCTGTGGCAGAAAGTTCTGTAATCTGAGAGGAGCCACAAATTTCCTTCCACCCAGCGTTCCCCCAAGTCTCCCGATAAAAATGATACCTCACTTGTGTGGGTAGGCCTAGCGCCCGTGACAGGAAACGCCCCAAAGCGCAACGTGGACACATCCAAATTTTTTAAAGAAAACAGAGGTGTTTTTTGCAAAGTGCCTACCTGTAGACTTTGGCCTGTAGCTCAGCCGGCACCTAGGGAAACCTACCAAACCTGTGCATTTCTGAAAACTAGAGACCTAGGGGAATCCAAGATGGGGTGACTTGTGTGGCTCGGACCAGATTCTGTTACCCAGAATCCTTTGCAAACCTCAAAATTTGGCTAAAAAAACAAATGTTCCTCACATTACTGTGGCAGAACGTTCTGGAATCTGAGAGGAGCCACAAATTTCCTTCCACCCAGCGTTCCCCCAAGTCTCCCGATAAAAATGACACCTCACTTGTGTGGGTAGGCCTAGCGCCCGCGACAGGGAAACGGCCCAAAGCTCAACGTGGACTCATCCACATTTTTTAAAGAAAACAGTGGTGTTTTTTGCAAAGTGCCTACCTGTAGATTTTGGCCTCTAGCTCAGCCGGCACCTATGGAAACCTACCAAACCTGTGCATTTCTGAAAACTAGAGACCTAGGCGAATCCAAGATGGGGTGACTTGTGGGGCTCGAACCAGGTTCTGTTACCCAGAATCCTTTGCAAACCTCAAAATTTGGTTAAAAAAACACATGTTCCTCACATTTCTGTGGCAGAAAGTTCTGTAATCTGAGAGGAGCCACAAATTTCCTTCCACCCAGCGTTCCCCCAAGTCTCCCGATAAAAATGATACCTCACTTGTGTGGGTAGGCCTAGCGCCCGTGACAGGAAACGCCCCAAAGCGCAACGTGGACACATCCAAATTTTTGAAAGAAAACAGAGGTGTTTTTTGCAAAGTGCCTACCTGTAGACTTTGGCCTGTAGCTCAGCCGGCACCTAGGGAAACCTACCAAACCTGTGCATTTCTAAAAACTAGAGACCTAGGGGAATCCAAGATGGGGTGACTTGTGGGGCTCGGACCAGTTTCTGTTACCCAGAATCCTTTGCAAACCTCAAAATTTGGCTAAAAAAACACATGTTCCTCACATTTCTGTGGCACAAAGTTCTGTAATCTGAGAGGAGCCACAAATGTCCTTCCACCCAGCGTTTCCCCTAGTCTCCCGATAAAAATGACACCTCACATGTGTGGGTAGGCCTAGCGCCCGCGACAGTAAACGCCCCAAAGCGCAACGTGGACACATCCAAATTTATTAAAGAAAACAGAGGTGTTTTTTGCAAAGTGCCTACCTGTAGATTTTGGCCTCTAGCTCAGCCGGCACCTAGGGAAACCTACCAAACCTGTGCATTTCTGAAAACTAGAGACCTAGGGGAATCCAAGATGGGGTGACTTGTGGGGCTCGGACCAGGTTCTGTTACCCAGAATCCTTTGCAAACCTCAAAATTTGGCTAAAAAAACACATGTTCCTCACATTTCTGTGGCAGAAAGTTCTGTAATCTGAGAGGAGCCACAAATGTCCTTCCACCCAGCGTTCCCCCAAGTCTCCCGATAAAAATGATGCCTCACTTGTGTGGGTAGGCCTAGCGCCTGCAACAGGAAACGCCCCAAAGCGCAACGTGGACACATCCAAATTTTTTAAAGTAAACAGAGGTGTTTTTTGCAAAGTGCCTACCTGTAGATTTTGGCTTCTAGCTCAGCTGGCAACTAGGGAAACCTACCAAACCTGTGCATTTCTGAAAACTAGAGACCTAGGGGAATCCAAGATGGGGTGACTTGTGGGGCTCGGACCAGGTTCTAATACCCAGAATCCTTTGCAAACCTCAACATTTCGCTAAAAAAACACATGTTCCTCACATTTCTGTGGCAGAAAGTTCTGTAATCTGAGAGGAGCCACAAATTTCCTTCCACCCAGCGTTTCCCCAAGTCTCCCGATAAAAATGACACCTCACTTGTGGGGGTAGGCCTAGCACCCGCGACAGGAAACGCCCCAAAGCGCAACGTGGACACATCCAAATTTTTGAAAGAAAACAGAGGTGTTTTTTGCAAAGTGCCTACCTGTAGATTTTGCCCTCTAGCTCAGCCGGCCCCTAGGGAAACCTACCAAACCTGTGCATTTCTGAAAACTAGAGACCTAGGGGAATCCAAGATAGGGTGACTTGTGGGGCTCGGACCAGGTTCTGTTACCCAGAATCCTTTGCAAACCTCAAAATTTGGCTAAAAAAACACATGTTCCTCACATTTCTGTGGCAGAAAGTTCTGGAATCTGAGAGGAGCCACAAATTTCCTTCCACCCAGCGTTCCCCCAAGTCTCCCGATAAAAATGACACCTCACTTGTGTGGGTAGGCCTAGCGCCCGCGACAGGGAAACGGCCCAAAGCTCAACGTGGACACATCCACATTTTTTAAAGAAAACAGTGGTGTTTTTTGCAAAGTGCCTACCTGTAGATTTTGGCCTCTAGCTCAGCCGGCACCTATGCAAACCTACCAAACCTGTGCATTTCTGAAAACTAGAGACCTAGGGGAATCCAAGATGGGGTGACTTGTGGGGCTCGGACCAGGTTCTGTTACCCAGAATCCTTTGCAAACCTCAAAATTTGGCTAAAAAAACACATGTTCCTCACATTTCTGTGGCAGAAAGTTCTGTAATCTGAGAGGAGCCACAAATTTCCTTCCACCCAGCGTTCCCCCAAGTCTCCCGATAAAAATGATACCTCACTTGTGTGGGTAGGCCTAGCGCCCGTGACAGGAAACGCCCCAAAGCGCAACGTGGACACATCCAAATTTTTTAAAGAAAACAGAGGTGTTTTTTGCAAAGTGCCTACCTGTAGACTTTGGCCTGTAGCTCAGCCGGCACCTAGGGAAACCTACCAAACCTGTGCATTTCTGAAAACTAGAGACCTAGGGGAATCCAAGATGGGGTGACTTGTGTGGCTCGGACCAGATTCTGTTACCCAGAATCCTTTGCAAACCTCAAAATTTGGCTAAAAAAACAAATGTTCCTCACATTACTGTGGCAGAACGTTCTGGAATCTGAGAGGAGCCACAAATTTCCTTCCACCCAGCGTTCCCCCAAGTCTCCCGATAAAAATGACACCTCACTTGTGTGGGTAGGCCTAGCGCCCGCGACAGGGAAACGGCCCAAAGCTCAACGTGGACTCATCCACATTTTTTAAAGAAAACAGTGGTGTTTTTTGCAAAGTGCCTACCTGTAGATTTTGGCCTCTAGCTCAGCCGGCACCTATGGAAACCTACCAAACCTGTGCATTTCTGAAAACTAGAGACCTAGGCGAATCCAAGATGGGGTGACTTGTGGGGCTCGAACCAGGTTCTGTTACCCAGAATCCTTTGCAAACCTCAAAATTTGGTTAAAAAAACACATGTTCCTCACATTTCTGTGGCAGAAAGTTCTGTAATCTGAGAGGAGCCACAAATTTCCTTCCACCCAGCGTTCCCCCAAGTCTCCCGATAAAAATGATACCTCACTTGTGTGGGTAGGCCTAGCGCCCGTGACAGGAAACGCCCCAAAGCGCAACGTGGACACATCCAAATTTTTGAAAGAAAACAGAGGTGTTTTTTGCAAAGTGCCTACCTGTAGACTTTGGCCTGTAGCTCAGCCGGCACCTAGGGAAACCTACCAAACCTGTGCATTTCTAAAAACTAGAGACCTAGGGGAATCCAAGATGGGGTGACTTGTGGGGCTCGGACCAGTTTCTGTTACCCAGAATCCTTTGCAAACCTCAAAATTTGGCTAAAAAAACACATGTTCCTCACATTTCTGTGGCACAAAGTTCTGTAATCTGAGAGGAGCCACAAATGTCCTTCCACCCAGCGTTTCCCCTAGTCTCCCGATAAAAATGACACCTCACATGTGTGGGTAGGCCTAGCGCCCGCGACAGTAAACGCCCCAAAGCGCAACGTGGACACATCCAAATTTATTAAAGAAAACAGAGGTGTTTTTTGCAAAGTGCCTACCTGTAGATTTTGGCCTCTAGCTCAGCCGGCACCTAGGGAAACCTACCAAACCTGTGCATTTCTGAAAACTAGAGACCTAGGGGAATCCAAGATGGGGTGACTTGTGGGGCTCGGACCAGGTTCTGTTACCCAGAATCCTTTGCAAACCTCAAAATTTGGCTAAAAAAACACATGTTCCTCACATTTCTGTGGCAGAAAGTTCTGTAATCTGAGAGGAGCCACAAATGTCCTTCCACCCAGCGTTCCCCCAAGTCTCCCGATAAAAATGATGCCTCACTTGTGTGGGTAGGCCTAGCGCCTGCAACAGGAAACGCCCCAAAGCGCAACGTGGACACATCCAAATTTTTTAAAGTAAACAGAGGTGTTTTTTGCAAAGTGCCTACCTGTAGATTTTGGCTTCTAGCTCAGCTGGCAACTAGGGAAACCTACCAAACCTGTGCATTTCTGAAAACTAGAGACCTAGGGGAATCCAAGATGGGGTGACTTGTGGGGCTCGGACCAGGTTCTGTTACCCAGAATCCTTTGCAAACCTCAACATTTCGCTAAAAAAACACATGTTCCTCACATTTCTGTGGCAGAAAGTTCTGTAATCTGAGAGGAGCCACAAATTTCCTTCCACCCAGCGTTTCCCCAAGTCTCCCGATAAAAATGACACCTCACTTGTGGGGGTAGGCCTAGCACCCGCGACAGGAAACGCCCCAAAGCGCAACGTGGACACATCCAAATTTTTGAAAGAAAACAGAGGTGTTTTTTGCAAAGTGCCTACCTGTAGATTTTGCCCTCTAGCTCAGCCGGCCCCTAGGGAAACCTACCAAACCTGTGCATTTCTGAAAACTAGAGACCTAGGGGAATCCAAGATAGGGTGACTTGTGGGGCTCGGACCAGGTTCTGTTACCCAGAATCCTTTGCAAACCTCAAAATTTGGCTAAAAAAACACATGTTCCTCACATTTCTGTGGCAGAAAGTTCTGGAATCTGAGAGGAGCCACAAATTTCCTTCCACCCAGCGTTCCCCCAAGTCTCCCGATAAAAATGACACCTCACTTGTGTGGGTAGGCCTAGCGCCCGCGACAGGGAAACGGCCCAAAGCTCAACGTGGACACATCCACATTTTTTAAAGAAAACAGTGGTGTTTTTTGCAAAGTGCCTACCTGTAGATTTTGGCCTCTAGCTCAGCCGGCACCTATGCAAACCTACCAAACCTGTGCATTTCTGAAAACTAGAGACCTAGGGGAATCCAAGATGGGGTGACTTGTGGGGCTCGGACCAGGTTCTGTTACCCAGAATCCTTTGCAAACCTCAAAATTTGGCTAAAAAAACACATGTTCCTCACATTTCTGTGGCAGAAAGTTCTGTAATCTGAGAGGAGCCACAAATTTCCTTCCACCCAGCGTTCCCCCAAGTCTCCCGATAAAAATGATACCTCACTTGTGTGGGTAGGCCTAGCGCCCGTGACAGGAAACGCCCCAAAGCGCAACGTGGACACATCCAAATTTTTTAAAGAAAACAGAGGTGTTTTTTGCAAAGTGCCTACCTGTAGACTTTGGCCTGTAGCTCAGCCGGCACCTAGGGAAACCTACCAAACCTGTGCATTTCTGAAAACTAGAGACCTAGGGGAATCCAAGATGGGGTGACTTGTGTGGCTCGGACCAGGTTCTGTTACCCAGAATCCTTTGCAAACCTCAAAATTTGGCTAAAAAAACAAATGTTCCTCACATTACTGTGGCAGAACGTTCTGGAATCTGAGAGGAGCCACAAATTTCCTTCCACCCAGCGTTCCCCCAAGTCTCCCGATAAAAATGACACCTCACTTGTGTGGGTAGGCCTAGCTCCCGCGACAGGGAAACGGCCCAAAGCTCAACGTGGACACATCCACATTTTTTAAAGAAAACAGAGGTGTTTTTTGCAACGTGCCTACCTGTAGATTGTGGCCTCTAGCTCAGCCGGCACCTAGGGAAACCTACCAAACCTGTGCATTTCTGAAAACTAGAGACCTAGGGGAATCCAAGATGGGGTGACTTGTGTGGCTCGGACCAGGTTCTGTTACCCAGAATCCTTTGCAAACCTCAAAATTTGGCTAAAAAAACAAATGTTCCTCACATTACTGTGGCAGAACGTTCTGGAATCTGAGAGGAGCCACAAATTTCCTTCCACCCAGCGTTCCCCCAAGTCTCCCGATAAAAATGACACCTCACTTGTGTTGGTAGGCCTAGCGCCCGCGACAGGGAAACGGCCCAAAGATCAACGTGGACACATCCACATTTTTTAAAGAAAACAGTGGTGTTTTTTGCAAAGTGCCTACCTGTAGATTTTGGCCTCTAGCTCAGCCGGCACCTATGGAAACCTACCAAACCTGTGCATTTCTGAAAACTAGAGACCTAGGGGAATCCAAGATGGGGTGACTTGTGGGGCTCGGACCAGGTTCTGTTACCCAGAATCCTTTGCAAACCTCAAAATTTGGCTAAAAAAACACATGTTCCTCACATTTCTGTGGCAGAAAGTTCTGTAATCTGAGAGGAGCCACAAATTTCCTTCCACCCAGCGTTCCCCCAAGTCTCCCGATAAAAATGATACCTCACTTGTGTGGGTAGGCCTAGCGCCCGTGACAGGAAACGCCCCAAAGTGCAACGTGGACACATCCAAATTTTTTAAAGAAAACAGAGGTGTTTTTTGCAAAGTGCCTACCTGTAGACTTTGGCCTGTAGCTCAGCCGGCACCTAGGGAAACCTACCAAACCTGTGCATTTCTGAAAACTAGAGACCTAGGGGAATCCAAGATGGGGTGACTTGTGTGGCTCGGACCAGATTCTGTTACCCAGAATCCTTTGCAAACCTCAAAATTTGGCTAAAAAAACAAATGTTCCTCACATTACTGTGGCAGAACGTTCTGGAATCTGAGAGGAGCCACAAATTTCCTTCCACCCAGCGTTCCCCCAAGTCTCCCGATAAAAATGACACCTCACTTGTGTGGGTAGGCCTAGCGCCCGCGACAGGGAAACGGCCCAAAGCTCAACGTGGACTCATCCACATTTTTTAAAGAAAACAGTGGTGTTTTTTGCAAAGTGCCTACCTGTAGATTTTGGCCTCTAGCTCAGCCGGCACCTATGGAAACCTACCAAACCTGTGCATTTCTGAAAACTAGAGACCTAGGCGAATCCAAGATGGGGTGACTTGTGGGGCTCGAACCAGGTTCTGTTACCCAGAATCCTTTGCAAACCTCAAAATTTGGTTAAAAAAACACATGTTCCTCACATTTCTGTGGCAGAAAGTTCTGTAATCTGAGAGGAGCCACAAATTTCCTTCCACCCAGCATTCCCCCAAGTCTCCCGATAAAAATGATACCTCACTTGTGTGGGTAGGCCTAGCGCCCGTGACAGGAAACGCCCCAAAGCGCAACGTGGACACATCCAAATTTTTGAAAGAAAACAGAGGTGTTTTTTGCAAAGTGCCTACCTGTAGACTTTGGCCTGTAGCTCAGCCGGCACCTAGGGAAACCTACCAAACCTGTGCATTTCTAAAAACTAGAGACCTAGGGGAATCCAAGATGGGGTGACTTGTGGGGCTCGGACCAGTTTCTGTTACCCAGAATCCTTTGCAAACCTCAAAATTTGGCTAAAAAAACACATGTTCCTCACATTTCTGTGGCACAAAGTTCTGTAATCTGAGAGGAGCCACAAATGTCCTTCCACCCAGCGTTTCCCCTAGTCTCCCGATAAAAATGACACCTCACATGTGTGGGTAGGCCTAGCGCCCGCGACAGTAAACGCCCCAAAGCGCAACGTGGACACATCCAAATTTATTAAAGAAAACAGAGGTGTTTTTTGCAAAGTGCCTACCTGTAGATTTTGGCCTCTAGCTCAGCCGGCACCTAGGGAAACCTACCAAACCTGTGCATTTCTGAAAACTAGAGACCTAGGGGAATCCAAGATGGGGTGACTTGTGGGGCTCGGACCAGGTTCTGTTACCCAGAATCCTTTGCAAACCTCAAAATTTGGCTAAAAAAACACATGTTCCTCACATTTCTGTGGCAGAAAGTTCTGTAATCTGAGAGGAGCCACAAATGTCCTTCCACCCAGCGTTCCCCCAAGTCTCCCGATAAAAATGATGCCTCACTTGTGTGGGTAGGCCTAGCGCCTGCAACAGGAAACGCCCCAAAGCGCAACGTGGACACATCCAAATTTTTTAAAGTAAACAGAGGTGTTTTTTGCAAAGTGCCTACCTGTAGATTTTGGCTTCTAGCTCAGCTGGCAACTAGGGAAACCTACCAAACCTGTGCATTTCTGAAAACTAGAGACCTAGGGGAATCCAAGATGGGGTGACTTGTGGGGCTCGGACCAGGTTCTGTTACCCAGAATCCTTTGCAAACCTCAACATTTCGCTAAAAAAACACATGTTCCTCACATTTCTGTGGCAGAAAGTTCTGTAATCTGAGAGGAGCCACAAATTTCCTTCCACCCAGCGTTTCCCCAAGTCTCCCGATAAAAATGACACCTCACTTGTGGGGGTAGGCCTAGCACCCGCGACAGGAAACGCCCCAAAGCGCAACGTGGACACATCCAAATTTTTGAAAGAAAACAGAGGTGTTTTTTGCAAAGTGCCTACCTGTAGATTTTGCCCTCTAGCTCAGCCGGCCCCTAGGGAAACCTACCAAACCTGTGCATTTCTGAAAACTAGAGACCTAGGGGAATCCAAGATAGGGTGACTTGTGGGGCTCGGACCAGGTTCTGTTACCCAGAATCCTTTGCAAACCTCAAAATTTGGCTAAAAAAACACATGTTCCTCACATTTCTGTGGCAGAAAGTTCTGGAATCTGAGAGGAGCCACAAATTTCCTTCCACCCAGCGTTCCCCCAAGTCTCCCGATAAAAATGACACCTCACTTGTGTGGGTAGGCCTAGCGCCCGCGACAGGGAAACGGCCCAAAGCTCAACGTGGACACATCCACATTTTTTAAAGAAAACAGTGGTGTTTTTTGCAAAGTGCCTACCTGTAGATTTTGGCCTCTAGCTCAGCCGGCACCTATGCAAACCTACCAAACCTGTGCATTTCTGAAAACTAGAGACCTAGGGGAATCCAAGATGGGGTGACTTGTGGGGCTCGGACCAGGTTCTGTTACCCAGAATCCTTTGCAAACCTCAAAATTTGGCTAAAAAAACACATGTTCCTCACATTTCTGTGGCAGAAAGTTCTGTAATCTGAGAGGAGCCACAAATTTCCTTCCACCCAGCGTTCCCCCAAGTCTCCCGATAAAAATGATACCTCACTTGTGTGGGTAGGCCTAGCGCCCGTGACAGGAAACGCCCCAAAGCGCAACGTGGACACATCCAAATTTTTTAAAGAAAACAGAGGTGTTTTTTGCAAAGTGCCTACCTGTAGACTTTGGCCTGTAGCTCAGCCGGCACCTAGGGAAACCTACCAAACCTGTGCATTTCTGAAAACTAGAGACCTAGGGGAATCCAAGATGGGGTGACTTGTGTGGCTCGGACCAGATTCTGTTACCCAGAATCCTTTGCAAACCTCAAAATTTGGCTAAAAAAACAAATGTTCCTCACATTACTGTGGCAGAACGTTCTGGAATCTGAGAGGAGCCACAAATTTCCTTCCACCCAGCGTTCCCCCAAGTCTCCCGATAAAAATGACACCTCACTTGTGTGGGTAGGCCTAGCGCCCGCGACAGGGAAACGGCCCAAAGCTCAACGTGGACTCATCCACATTTTTTAAAGAAAACAGTGGTGTTTTTTGCAAAGTGCCTACCTGTAGATTTTGGCCTCTAGCTCAGCCGGCACCTATGGAAACCTACCAAACCTGTGCATTTCTGAAAACTAGAGACCTAGGCGAATCCAAGATGGGGTGACTTGTGGGGCTCGAACCAGGTTCTGTTACCCAGAATCCTTTGCAAACCTCAAAATTTGGTTAAAAAAACACATGTTCCTCACATTTCTGTGGCAGAAAGTTCTGTAATCTGAGAGGAGCCACAAATTTCCTTCCACCCAGCGTTCCCCCAAGTCTCCCGATAAAAATGATACCTCACTTGTGTGGGTAGGCCTAGCGCCCGTGACAGGAAACGCCCCAAAGCGCAACGTGGACACATCCAAATTTTTGAAAGAAAACAGAGGTGTTTTTTGCAAAGTGCCTACCTGTAGACTTTGGCCTGTAGCTCAGCCGGCACCTAGGGAAACCTACCAAACCTGTGCATTTCTAAAAACTAGAGACCTAGGGGAATCCAAGATGGGGTGACTTGTGGGGCTCGGACCAGTTTCTGTTACCCAGAATCCTTTGCAAACCTCAAAATTTGGCTAAAAAAACACATGTTCCTCACATTTCTGTGGCACAAAGTTCTGTAATCTGAGAGGAGCCACAAATGTCCTTCCACCCAGCGTTTCCCCTAGTCTCCCGATAAAAATGACACCTCACATGTGTGGGTAGGCCTAGCGCCCGCGACAGTAAACGCCCCAAAGCGCAACGTGGACACATCCAAATTTATTAAAGAAAACAGAGGTGTTTTTTGCAAAGTGCCTACCTGTAGATTTTGGCCTCTAGCTCAGCCGGCACCTAGGGAAACCTACCAAACCTGTGCATTTCTGAAAACTAGAGACCTAGGGGAATCCAAGATGGGGTGACTTGTGGGGCTCGGACCAGGTTCTGTTACCCAGAATCCTTTGCAAACCTCAAAATTTGGCTAAAAAAACACATGTTCCTCACATTTCTGTGGCAGAAAGTTCTGTAATCTGAGAGGAGCCACAAATGTCCTTCCACCCAGCGTTCCCCCAAGTCTCCCGATAAAAATGATGCCTCACTTGTGTGGGTAGGCCTAGCGCCTGCAACAGGAAACGCCCCAAAGCGCAACGTGGACACATCCAAATTTTTTAAAGTAAACAGAGGTGTTTTTTGCAAAGTGCCTACCTGTAGATTTTGGCTTCTAGCTCAGCTGGCAACTAGGGAAACCTACCAAACCTGTGCATTTCTGAAAACTAGAGACCTAGGGGAATCCAAGATGGGGTGACTTGTGGGGCTCGGACCAGGTTCTGTTACCCAGAATCCTTTGCAAACCTCAACATTTCGCTAAAAAAACACATGTTCCTCACATTTCTGTGGCAGAAAGTTCTGTAATCTGAGAGGAGCCACAAATTTCCTTCCACCCAGCGTTTCCCCAAGTCTCCCGATAAAAATGACACCTCACTTGTGGGGGTAGGCCTAGCACCCGCGACAGGAAACGCCCCAAAGCGCAACGTGGACACATCCAAATTTTTGAAAGAAAACAGAGGTGTTTTTTGCAAAGTGCCTACCTGTAGATTTTGCCCTCTAGCTCAGCCGGCCCCTAGGGAAACCTACCAAACCTGTGCATTTCTGAAAACTAGAGACCTAGGGGAATCCAAGATAGGGTGACTTGTGGGGCTCGGACCAGGTTCTGTTACCCAGAATCCTTTGCAAACCTCAAAATTTGGCTAAAAAAACACATGTTCCTCACATTTCTGTGGCAGAAAGTTCTGGAATCTGAGAGGAGCCACAAATTTCCTTCCACCCAGCGTTCCCCCAAGTCTCCCGATAAAAATGACACCTCACTTGTGTGGGTAGGCCTAGCGCCCGCGACAGGGAAACGGCCCAAAGCTCAACGTGGACACATCCACATTTTTTAAAGAAAACAGTGGTGTTTTTTGCAAAGTGCCTACCTGTAGATTTTGGCCTCTAGCTCAGCCGGCACCTATGCAAACCTACCAAACCTGTGCATTTCTGAAAACTAGAGACCTAGGGGAATCCAAGATGGGGTGACTTGTGGGGCTCGGACCAGGTTCTGTTACCCAGAATCCTTTGCAAACCTCAAAATTTGGCTAAAAAAACACATGTTCCTCACATTTCTGTGGCAGAAAGTTCTGTAATCTGAGAGGAGCCACAAATTTCCTTCCACCCAGCGTTCCCCCAAGTCTCCCGATAAAAATGATACCTCACTTGTGTGGGTAGGCCTAGCGCCCGTGACAGGAAACGCCCCAAAGCGCAACGTGGACACATCCAAATTTTTTAAAGAAAACAGAGGTGTTTTTTGCAAAGTGCCTACCTGTAGACTTTGGCCTGTAGCTCAGCCGGCACCTAGGGAAACCTACCAAACCTGTGCATTTCTGAAAACTAGAGACCTAGGGGAATCCAAGATGGGGTGACTTGTGTGGCTCGGACCAGGTTCTGTTACCCAGAATCCTTTGCAAACCTCAAAATTTGGCTAAAAAAACAAATGTTCCTCACATTACTGTGGCAGAACGTTCTGGAATCTGAGAGGAGCCACAAATTTCCTTCCACCCAGCGTTCCCCCAAGTCTCCCGATAAAAATGACACCTCACTTGTGTGGGTAGGCCTAGCTCCCGCGACAGGGAAACGGCCCAAAGCTCAACGTGGACACATCCACATTTTTTAAAGAAAACAGAGGTGTTTTTTGCAACGTGCCTACCTGTAGATTGTGGCCTCTAGCTCAGCCGGCACCTAGGGAAACCTACCAAACCTGTGCATTTCTGAAAACTAGAGACCTAGGGGAATCCAAGATGGGGTGACTTGTGTGGCTCGGACCAGGTTCTGTTACCCAGAATCCTTTGCAAACCTCAAAATTTGGCTAAAAAAACACATGTTCCTCACATTTCTGTGGCAGAAAGTTCTGGAATCTGAGAGGAGCCACAAATTTCCTTCCACCCAGCGTTCCCCCAAGTCTCCCGATAAAAATGATACCTCACTTGTGTGGGTAGGCCTAGCGCCCGTGACAGGAAACGCCCCAAAGCGCAACGTGGACACATCCAAATTTTTTAAAGAAAACAGAGGTGTTTTTTGCAAAGTGCCTACCTGTAGACTTTGGCCTGTAGCTCAGCCGGCACCTAGGGAAACCTACCAAACCTGTGCATTTCTGAAAACTAGAGACCTAGGGGAATCCAAGATGGGGTGACTTGTGTGGCTCGGACCAGGTTCTGTTACCCAGAATCCTTTGCAAACCTTAAAATTTGGCCAAAAAAACAAATGTTCCTCACATTACTGTGGCAGAACGTTCTGGAATCTGAGAGGAGCCACAAATTTCCTTCCACCCAGCGTTCCCCCAAGTCTCCCGATAAAAATGACACCTCACTTGTGTGGGTAGGCCTAGCGCCCGCGACAGGGAAACGGCCCAAAGCTCAACGTGGACACATCCACATTTTTTAAAGAAAACAGTGGTGTTTTTTGCAAAGTGCCTACCTGTAGATTTTGGCCTCTAGCTCAGCCGGCACCTATGGAAACCTACCAAACCTGTGCATTTCTGAAAACTAGAGACCTAGGGGAATCCAAGATGGGGTGACTTGTGGGGCTCGGACCAGGTTCTGTTACCCAGAATCCTTTGCAAACCTCAAAATTTGGCTAAAAAAACACATGTTCCTCACATTTCTGTGGCAGAAAGTTTTGTAATCTGAGAGGAGCCACAAATTTCCTTCCACCCAGCGTTCCCCCAAGTCTCCCGATAAAAATGATACCTCACTTGTGTGGGTAGGCCTAGCGCCCGTGACAGGAAACGCCCCAAAGCGCAACGTGGACACATCCAAATTTTTGAAAGAAAACAGAGGTGTTTTTTGCAAAGTGCCTACCTGTAGACTTTGGCCTGTAGCTCAGCCGGCACCTAGGGAAACCTACCAAACCTGTGCATTTCTAAAAACTAGAGACCTAGGGGAATCCAAGATGGGGTGACTTGTGGGGCTCGGACCAGTTTCTGTTACCCAGAATCCTTTGCAAACCTCAAAATTTGGCTAAAAAAACACATGTTCCTCACATTTCTGTGGCACAAAGTTCTGTAATCTGAGAGGAGCCACAAATTTCCTTCCACCCAGCGTTTCCCCTAGTCTCCCGATAAAAATGACACCTCACATGTGTGGGTAGGCCTAGCGCCCGCGACAGTAAACGCCCCAAAGCGCAACGTGGACACATCCAAATTTATTAAAGAAAACAGAGGTGTTTTTTGCAAAGTGCCTACCTGTAGATTTTGGCCTCTAGCTCAGCCGGCACCTAGGGAAACCTACCAAACCTGTGCATTTCTGAAAACTAGAGACCTAGGGGAATCCAAGATGGGGTGACTTGTGGGGCTCGGACCAGGTTCTGTTACCCAGAATCCTTTGCAAACCTCAAAATTTGGCTAAAAAAACACATGTTCCTCACATTTCTGTGGCAGAAAGTTCTGTAATCTGAGAGGAGCCACAAATGTCCTTCCACCCAGCGTTCCCCCAAGTCTCCCGATAAAAATGATGCCTCACTTGTGTGGGTAGGCCTGGCGCCTGCAACAGGAAACGCCCCAAAGCGCAACGTGGACACATCCAAATTTTTTAAAGTAAACAGAGGTGTTTTTTGCAAAGTGCCTACCTGTAGATTTTGGCTTCTAGCTCAGCTGGCAACTAGGGAAACCTACCAAACCTGTGCATTTCTGAAAACTAGAGACCTAGGGGAATCCAAGATGGGGTGACTTGTGGGGCTCGGACCAGGTTCTGTTACCCAGAATCCTTTGCAAACCTCAACATTTCGCTAAAAAAACACATGTTCTTAAAATTTCTGTGGCAGAAAGTTCTGTAATCTGAGAGGAGCCACAAATTTCCTTCCACCCAGCATTTCCCCAAGTCTCCCGATAAAAATGACACCTCACTTGTGGGGGTAGGCCTAGCACCCGCGACAGGAAACGCCCCAAAGCGCAACGTGGACACATCCAAATTTTTGAAAGAAAACAGAGGTGTTTTTTGCAAAGTGCCTACCTGTAGATTTTGCCCTCTAGCTCAGCCGGCCCCTAGGGAAACCTACCAAACCTGTGCATTTCTGAAAACTAGAGACCTAGGGGAATCCAAGATAGGGTGACTTGTGGGGCTCGGACCAGGTTCTGTTACCCAGAATCCTTTGCAAACCTCAAAATTTGGCTAAAAAAACACATGTTCCTCACATTTCTGTGGCAGAAAGTTCTGGAATCTGAGAGGAGCCACAAATTTCCTTCCACCCAGCGTTCCCCCAAGTCTCCCGATAAAAATGATACCTCACTTGTGTGGGTAGGCCTAGTGCCCGCGACAGGAAACGCCCCAAAGCGCAACGTGGACACATCCAAATTTTTTAAAGTAAACAGAGGTGTTTTTTGCAAAGTGCCTACCTGTAGATTTTGGCCTCTAGCTCAGCCGGCACCTAGGGAAACCTACCAAACCTGTGAATTTCTGAAAACTAGAGACCTAGGGGAATCCAAGATGGGGTGACTTGTGTGGCTCGGACCAGATTCTGTTACCCAGAATCCTTTGCAAACCTCAAAATTTGGCTAAAAAAACAAATGTTCCTCACATTACTGTGGCAGAACGTTCTGGAATCTGAGAGGAGCCACAAATTTCCTTCCACCCAGCGTTCCCCCAAGTCTCCCGATAAAAATGACACCTCACTTGTGTGGGTAGGCCTAGCGCCCGCGACAGGGAAACGGCCCAAAGCTCAACGTGGACTCATCCACATTTTTTAAAGAAAACAGTGGTGTTTTTTGCAAAGTGCCTACCTGTAGATTTTGGCCTCTAGCTCAGCCGGCACCTATGGAAACCTACCAAACCTGTGCATTTCTGAAAACTAGAGACCTAGGCGAATCCAAGATGGGGTGACTTGTGGGGCTCGAACCAGGTTCTGTTACCCAGAATCCTTTGCAAACCTCAAAATTTGGTTAAAAAAACACATGTTCCTCACATTTCTGTGGCAGAAAGTTCTGTAATCTGAGAGGAGCCACAAATTTCCTTCCACCCAGCGTTCCCCCAAGTCTCCCGATAAAAATGATACCTCACTTGTGTGGGTAGGCCTAGCGCCCGTGACAGGAAACGCCCCAAAGCGCAACGTGGACACATCCAAATTTTTGAAAGAAAACAGAGGTGTTTTTTGCAAAGTGCCTACCTGTAGACTTTGGCCTGTAGCTCAGCCGGCACCTAGGGAAACCTACCAAACCTGTGCATTTCTAAAAACTAGAGACCTAGGGGAATCCAAGATGGGGTGACTTGTGGGGCTCGGACCAGTTTCTGTTACCCAGAATCCTTTGCAAACCTCAAAATTTGGCTAAAAAAACACATGTTCCTCACATTTCTGTGGCACAAAGTTCTGTAATCTGAGAGGAGCCACAAATGTCCTTCCACCCAGCGTTTCCCCTAGTCTCCCGATAAAAATGACACCTCACATGTGTGGGTAGGCCTAGCGCCCGCGACAGTAAACGCCCCAAAGCGCAACGTGGACACATCCAAATTTATTAAAGAAAACAGAGGTGTTTTTTGCAAAGTGCCTACCTGTAGATTTTGGCCTCTAGCTCAGCCGGCACCTAGGGAAACCTACCAAACCTGTGCATTTCTGAAAACTAGAGACCTAGGGGAATCCAAGATGGGGTGACTTGTGGGGCTCGGACCAGGTTCTGTTACCCAGAATCCTTTGCAAACCTCAAAATTTGGCTAAAAAAACACATGTTCCTCACATTTCTGTGGCAGAAAGTTCTGTAATCTGAGAGGAGCCACAAATGTCCTTCCACCCAGCGTTCCCCCAAGTCTCCCGATAAAAATGATGCCTCACTTGTGTGGGTAGGCCTAGCGCCTGCAACAGGAAACGCCCCAAAGCGCAACGTGGACACATCCAAATTTTTTAAAGTAAACAGAGGTGTTTTTTGCAAAGTGCCTACCTGTAGATTTTGGCTTCTAGCTCAGCTGGCAACTAGGGAAACCTACCAAACCTGTGCATTTCTGAAAACTAGAGACCTAGGGGAATCCAAGATGGGGTGACTTGTGGGGCTCGGACCAGGTTCTGTTACCCAGAATCCTTTGCAAACCTCAACATTTCGCTAAAAAAACACATGTTCCTCACATTTCTGTGGCAGAAAGTTCTGTAATCTGAGAGGAGCCACAAATTTCCTTCCACCCAGCGTTTCCCCAAGTCTCCCGATAAAAATGACACCTCACTTGTGGGGGTAGGCCTAGCACCCGCGACAGGAAACGCCCCAAAGCGCAACGTGGACACATCCAAATTTTTGAAAGAAAACAGAGGTGTTTTTTGCAAAGTGCCTACCTGTAGATTTTGCCCTCTAGCTCAGCCGGCCCCTAGGGAAACCTACCAAACCTGTGCATTTCTGAAAACTAGAGACCTAGGGGAATCCAAGATAGGGTGACTTGTGGGGCTCGGACCAGGTTCTGTTACCCAGAATCCTTTGCAAACCTCAAAATTTGGCTAAAAAAACACATGTTCCTCACATTTCTGTGGCAGAAAGTTCTGGAATCTGAGAGGAGCCACAAATTTCCTTCCACCCAGCGTTCCCCCAAGTCTCCCGATAAAAATGACACCTCACTTGTGTGGGTAGGCCTAGCGCCCGCGACAGGGAAACGGCCCAAAGCTCAACGTGGACACATCCACATTTTTTAAAGAAAACAGTGGTGTTTTTTGCAAAGTGCCTACCTGTAGATTTTGGCCTCTAGCTCAGCCGGCACCTATGCAAACCTACCAAACCTGTGCATTTCTGAAAACTAGAGACCTAGGGGAATCCAAGATGGGGTGACTTGTGGGGCTCGGACCAGGTTCTGTTACCCAGAATCCTTTGCAAACCTCAAAATTTGGCTAAAAAAACACATGTTCCTCACATTTCTGTGGCAGAAAGTTCTGTAATCTGAGAGGAGCCACAAATTTCCTTCCACCCAGCGTTCCCCCAAGTCTCCCGATAAAAATGATACCTCACTTGTGTGGGTAGGCCTAGCGCCCGTGACAGGAAACGCCCCAAAGCGCAACGTGGACACATCCAAATTTTTTAAAGAAAACAGAGGTGTTTTTTGCAAAGTGCCTACCTGTAGACTTTGGCCTGTAGCTCAGCCGGCACCTAGGGAAACCTACCAAACCTGTGCATTTCTGAAAACTAGAGACCTAGGGGAATCCAAGATGGGGTGACTTGTGTGGCTCGGACCAGGTTCTGTTACCCAGAATCCTTTGCAAACCTCAAAATTTGGCTAAAAAAACAAATGTTCCTCACATTACTGTGGCAGAACGTTCTGGAATCTGAGAGGAGCCACAAATTTCCTTCCACCCAGCGTTCCCCCAAGTCTCCCGATAAAAATGACACCTCACTTGTGTGGGTAGGCCTAGCTCCCGCGACAGGGAAACGGCCCAAAGCTCAACGTGGACACATCCACATTTTTTAAAGAAAACAGAGGTGTTTTTTGCAACGTGCCTACCTGTAGATTGTGGCCTCTAGCTCAGCCGGCACCTAGGGAAACCTACCAAACCTGTGCATTTCTGAAAACTAGAGACCTAGGGGAATCCAAGATGGGGTGACTTGTGTGGCTCGGACCAGGTTCTGTTACCCAGAATCCTTTGCAAACCTCAAAATTTGGCTAAAAAAACACATGTTCCTCACATTTCTGTGGCAGAAAGTTCTGGAATCTGAGAGGAGCCACAAATTTCCTTCCACCCAGCGTTCCCCCAAGTCTCCCGATAAAAATGATACCTCACTTGTGTGGGTAGGCCTAGCGCCCGTGACAGGAAACGCCCCAAAGCGCAACGTGGACACATCCAAATTTTTTAAAGAAAACAGAGGTGTTTTTTGCAAAGTGCCTACCTGTAGACTTTGGCCTGTAGCTCAGCCGGCACCTAGGGAAACCTACCAAACCTGTGCATTTCTGAAAACTAGAGACCTAGGGGAATCCAAGATGGGGTGACTTGTGTGGCTCGGACCAGGTTCTGTTACCCAGAATCCTTTGCAAACCTTAAAATTTGGCAAAAAAAACAAATGTTCCTCACATTACTGTGGCAGAACGTTCTGGAATCTGAGAGGAGCCACAAATTTCCTTCCACCCAGCGTTCCCCCAAGTCTCCCGATAAAAATGACACCTCACTTGTGTGGGTAGGCCTAGCGCCCGCGACAGGGAAACGGCCCAAAGCTCAACGTGGACACATCCACATTTTTTAAAGAAAACAGTGGTGTTTTTTGCAAAGTGCCTACCTGTAGATTTTGGCCTCTAGCTCAGCCGGCACCTATGGAAACCTACCAAACCTGTGCATTTCTGAAAACTAGAGACCTAGGGGAATCCAAGATGGGGTGACTTGTGGGGCTCGGACCAGGTTCTGTTACCCAGAATCCTTTGCAAACCTCAAAATTTGGCTAAAAAAACACATGTTCCTCACATTTCTGTGGCAGAAAGTTTTGTAATCTGAGAGGAGCCACAAATTTCCTTCCACCCAGCGTTCCCCCAAGTCTCCCGATAAAAATGATACCTCACTTGTGTGGGTAGGCCTAGCGCCCGTGACAGGAAACGCCCCAAAGCGCAACGTGGACACATCCAAATTTTTGAAAGAAAACAGAGGTGTTTTTTGCAAAGTGCCTACCTGTAGACTTTGGCCTGTAGCTCAGCCGGCACCTAGGGAAACCTACCAAACCTGTGCATTTCTAAAAACTAGAGACCTAGGGGAATCCAAGATGGGGTGACTTGTGGGGCTCGGACCAGTTTCTGTTACCCAGAATCCTTTGCAAACCTCAAAATTTGGCTAAAAAAACACATGTTCCTCACATTTCTGTGGCACAAAGTTCTGTAATCTGAGAGGAGCCACAAATTTCCTTCCACCCAGCGTTTCCCCTAGTCTCCCGATAAAAATGACACCTCACATGTGTGGGTAGGCCTAGCGCCCGCGACAGTAAACGCCCCAAAGCGCAACGTGGACACATCCAAATTTATTAAAGAAAACAGAGGTGTTTTTTGCAAAGTGCCTACCTGTAGATTTTGGCCTCTAGCTCAGCCGGCACCTAGGGAAACCTACCAAACCTGTGCATTTCTGAAAACTAGAGACCTAGGGGAATCCAAGATGGGGTGACTTGTGGGGCTCGGACCAGGTTCTGTTACCCAGAATCCTTTGCAAACCTCAAAATTTGGCTAAAAAAACACATGTTCCTCACATTTCTGTGGCAGAAAGTTCTGTAATCTGAGAGGAGCCACAAATGTCCTTCCACCCAGCGTTCCCCCAAGTCTCCCGATAAAAATGATGCCTCACTTGTGTGGGTAGGCCTGGCGCCTGCAACAGGAAACGCCCCAAAGCGCAACGTGGACACATCCAAATTTTTTAAAGTAAACAGAGGTGTTTTTTGCAAAGTGCCTACCTGTAGATTTTGGCTTCTAGCTCAGCTGGCAACTAGGGAAACCTACCAAACCTGTGCATTTCTGAAAACTAGAGACCTAGGGGAATCCAAGATGGGGTGACTTGTGGGGCTCGGACCAGGTTCTGTTACCCAGAATCCTTTGCAAACCTCAACATTTCGCTAAAAAAACACATGTTCTTAAAATTTCTGTGGCAGAAAGTTCTGTAATCTGAGAGGAGCCACAAATTTCCTTCCACCCAGCATTTCCCCAAGTCTCCCGATAAAAATGACACCTCACTTGTGGGGGTAGGCCTAGCACCCGCGACAGGAAACGCCCCAAAGCGCAACGTGGACACATCCAAATTTTTGAAAGAAAAAAGAGGTGTTTTTTGCAAAGTGCCTACCTGTAGATTTTGCCCTCTAGCTCAGCCGGCCCCTAGGGAAACCTACCAAACCTGTGCATTTCTGAAAACTAGAGACCTAGGGGAATCCAAGATAGGGTGACTTGTGGGGCTCGGACCAGGTTCTGTTACCCAGAATCCTTTGCAAACCTCAAAATTTGGCTAAAAAAACACATGTTCCTCACATTTCTGTGGCAGAAAGTTCTGGAATCTGAGAGGAGCCACAAATTTCCTTCCACCCAGCGTTCCCCCAAGTCTCCCGATAAAAATGATACCTCACTTGTGTGGGTAGGCCTAGTGCCCGCGACAGGAAACGCCCCAAAGCGCAACGTGGACACATCCAAATTTTTTAAAGTAAACAGAGGTGTTTTTTGCAAAGTGCCTACCTGTAGATTTTGGCCTCTAGCTCAGCCGGCACCTAGGGAAACCTACCAAACCTGTGAATTTCTGAAAACTAGAGACCTAGGGGAATCCAAGATGGGGTGACTTGTGGGGCTCGGACCAGGTTCTGTTACCCAGAATCCTTTGCAAACCTCAACATTTGGCTAAAAAAACACATGTTCCTCACATTTCTGTGGTAGAAAGTTCTGGAATCTGAGAGGAGCCTCAAATTTCCTTCCACCCAGCGTTTCCCCAAGTCTCCCGATAAAAATGACACCTCACTTGTGTGGGTAGGCCTAGCGCCCGCGACAGGAAACGCCCCAAAGCGCAACGTGGACACATCCAAATTTTTTAAAGAAAACAGAGGTGTTTTTTGCAAAGTGCCTACCTGTAGATTTTGGCCTCTAGCTCAGCCGGCTCCTAGGGAAACCTACCAAACCTGTGCATTTCTGAAAACTAGAGACGTAGGGGAATCCAAGATGGGGTGACTTGTGGGGCTCGGACCAGGTTCTGTTACCCAGAATTCTTTGCAAACCTCAAAATTTGGCTAAAAAAACACATGTTCCTCACATTTCTGTGGCAGAAAGTTCTGTAATCTGAGAGGAGCCACAAATTTCCTTCCACCCAGCGTTCCCCCAAGTCTCCCGATAAAAATGATACCTCACTTGTGTGGGTAGGCCTAGCGCCCGTGACAGGAAACGCCCCAAAGCGCAACGTGGACACATCCAAATTTTTGAAAGAAAACAGAGGTGTTTTTTGCAAAGTGCCTACCTGTAGACTTTGGCCTGTAGCTCAGCTGGCACCTAGGGAAATCTACGAAACCTGTGCATTTCTGAAAACTAGAGACCTAGGGGAATCCAAGATGGGGTGACTTGTGGGGCTCGGACCAGTTTCTGTTACCCAGAATCCTTTGCAAACCTCAAAATTTGGCTAAAAAAACACATGTTCCTCACATTTCTGTGGCACAAAGTTCTGTAATCTGAGAGGAGCCACAAATTTCCTTCCACCCAGCGTTTCCCCTAGTCTCCCGATAAAAATGACACCTCACTTGTGTGGGTAGGCCTAGCGCCCGCGACAGGAAACGCCCTAAAGCGCAACGTGGACACATCCAAATTTATTAATGAAAACAGAGGTGATTTTTGCAAAGTGCCTACCTGTAGATTTTGGCCTCTAGCTCAGCCGGCACCTAGGGAAACCTACCAAACCTGTGCATTTCTGAAAACTAGAGACCTAGGGGAATCCAAGATGGGGTGACTTGTGGGGCTCGGACCAGGTTCTGTTACCCAGAATCCTTTGCAAACCTCAAAATTTGGCTAAAAAAACACATGTTCCTCACATTTCTGTGGCAGAAAGTTCTGTAATCTGAGAGGAGCCACAAATTTCCTTCCACCCAGCGTTCCCCCAAGTCTCCCGATAAAAATGATGCCTCACTTGTGTGGGTAGGCCTAGCGCCTGCAACAGGAAACGCCCCAAAGCGCAACGTGGACACATCCAAATTTTTGAAAGTAAACAGAGGTGTTTTTTGCAAAGTGCCTACCTGTAGATTTTGGCCTGTAGCTCAGCCGGCACCTAGGGAAACCTACCAAACCTGTGCATTTCTGAAAACTAGAGACCTAGGGGAATCCAAGATGGGGTGACTTGTGTGGCTCGGACCAGGTTCTGTTACCCAGAATCCTTTGCAAACCTCAAAATTTGGCTAAAAAAACAAATGTTCCTCACATTACTGTGGCAGAACGTTCTGGAATCTGAGAGGAGCCACAAATTTCCTTCCACCCAGCGTTCCCCCAAGTCTCCCGATAAAAATGACACCTCACTTGTGTGGGTAGGCCTAGCTCCCGCGACAGGGAAACGGCCCAAAGCTCAACGTGGACACATCCACATTTTTTAAAGAAAACAGAGGTGTTTTTTGCAACGTGCCTACCTGTAGATTGTGGCCTCTAGCTCAGCCGGCACCTAGGGAAACCTACCAAACCTGTGCATTTCTGAAAACTAGAGACCTAGGGGAATCCAAGATGGGGTGACTTGTGTGGCTCGGACCAGGTTCTGTTACCCAGAATCCTTTGCAAACCTCAAAATTTGGCTAAAAAAACACATGTTCCTCACATTTCTGTGGCAGAAAGTTCTGGAATCTGAGAGGAGCCACAAATTTCCTTCCACCCAGCGTTCCCCCAAGTCTCCCGATAAAAATGATACCTCACTTGTGTGGGTAGGCCTAGCGCCCGTGACAGGAAACGCCCCAAAGCGCAACGTGGACACATCCAAATTTTTTAAAGAAAACAGAGGTGTTTTTTGCAAAGTGCCTACCTGTAGACTTTGGCCTGTAGCTCAGCCGGCACCTAGGGAAACCTACCAAACCTGTGCATTTCTGAAAACTAGAGACCTAGGGGAATCCAAGATGGGGTGACTTGTGTGGCTCGGACCAGGTTCTGTTACCCAGAATCCTTTGCAAACCTCAAAATTTGGCTAAAAAAACAAATGTTCCTCACATTACTGTGGCAGAACGTTCTGGAATCTGAGAGGAGCCACAAATTTCCTTCCACCCAGCGTTCCCCCAAGTCTCCCGATAAAAATGACACCTCACTTGTGTGGGTAGGCCTAGCGCCCGCGACAGGGAAACGGCCCAAAGCTCAACGTGGACACATCCACATTTTTTAAAGAAAACAGAGGTGTTTTTTGCAACGTGCCTACCTGTAGATTTTGGCCTCTAGCTCAGCCGGCACCTATGGAAACCTACCAAACCTGTGCATTTCTGAAAACTAGAGACCTAGGGGAATCCAAGATGGGGTGACTTGTGGGGCTCGGACCAGGTTCTGTTACCCAGAATCCTTTGCAAACCTCAAAATGTGGCTAAAAAAACACATGTTCCTCACATTTCTGTGGCAGAAAGTTTTGTAATCTGAGAGGAGCCACAAATTTCCTTCCACCCAGCGTTCCCCCAAGTCTCCCGATAAAAATGATACCTCACTTGTGTGGGTAGGCCTAGCGCCCGTGACAGGAAACGCCCCAAAGCGCAACGTGGACACATCCAAATTTTTGAAAGAAAACAGAGGTGTTTTTTGCAAAGTGCCTACCTGTAGACTTTGGCCTGTAGCTCAGCCGGCACCTAGGGAAACCTACCAAACCTGTGCATTTCTAAAAACTAGAGACCTAGGGGAATCCAAGATGGGGTGACTTGTGGGGCTCGGACCAGTTTCTGTTACCCAGAATCCTTTGCAAACCTCAAAATTTGGCTAAAAAAACACATGTTCCTCACATTTCTGTGGCACAAAGTTCTGTAATCTGAGAGGAGCCACAAATTTCCTTCCACCCAGCGTTCCCCCAAGTCTCCCGATAAAAATGACACCTCACTTGTGTGGGTAGGCCTAGCGCCCGCGACAGGGAAACGGCCCAAAGCTCAACGTGGACACATCCACATTTTTTAAAGAAAACAGAGGTGTTTTTTGCAACGTGCCTACCTGTAGATTGTGGCCTCTAGCTCAGCCGGCACCTAGGGAAACCTACCAAACCTGTGCATTTCTGAAAACTAGAGACCTAGGGGAATCCAAGATGGGGTGACTTGTGTGGCTCGGACCAGGTTCTGTTACCCAGAATCCTTTGCAAACCTCAAAATTTGGCTAAAAAAACACATGTTCCTCACATTTCTGTGGCAGAAAGTTCTGGAATCTGAGAGGAGCCACAAATTTCCTTCCACCCAGCGTTCCCCCAAGTCTCCCGATAAAAATGATACCTCACTTGTGTGGGTAGGCCTAGCGCCCGTGACAGGAAACGCCCCAAAGCGCAACGTGGACACATCCAAATTTTTTAAAGAAAACAGAGGTGTTTTTTGCAAAGTGCCTACCTGTAGACTTTGGCCTGTAGCTCAGCCGGCACCTAGGGAAACCTACCAAACCTGTGCATTTCTGAAAACTAGAGACCTAGGGGAATCCAAGATGGGGTGACTTGTGTGGCTCGGACCAGGTTCTGTTACCCAGAATCCTTTGCAAACCTCAAAATTTGGCTAAAAAAACAAATGTTCCTCACATTACTGTGGCAGAACGTTCTGGAATCTGAGAGGAGCCACAAATTTCCTTCCACCCAGCGTTCCCCCAAGTCTCCCGATAAAAATGACACCTCACTTGTGTGGGTAGGCCTAGCGCCCGCGACAGGGAAACGGCCCAAAGCTCAACGTGGACACATCCACATTTTTTAAAGAAAACAGAGGTGTTTTTTGCAACGTGCCTACCTGTAGATTTTGGCCTCTAGCTCAGCCGGCACCTATGGAAACCTACCAAACCTGTGCATTTCTGAAAACTAGAGACCTAGGGGAATCCAAGATGGGGTGACTTGTGGGGCTCGGACCAGGTTCTGTTACCCAGAATCCTTTGCAAACCTCAAAATGTGGCTAAAAAAACACATGTTCCTCACATTTCTGTGGCAGAAAGTTTTGTAATCTGAGAGGAGCCACAAATTTCCTTCCACCCAGCGTTCCCCCAAGTCTCCCGATAAAAATGATACCTCACTTGTGTGGGTAGGCCTAGCGCCCGTGACAGGAAACGCCCCAAAGCGCAACGTGGACACATCCAAATTTTTGAAAGAAAACAGAGGTGTTTTTTGCAAAGTGCCTACCTGTAGACTTTGGCCTGTAGCTCAGCCGGCACCTAGGGAAACCTACCAAACCTGTGCATTTCTAAAAACTAGAGACCTAGGGGAATCCAAGATGGGGTGACTTGTGGGGCTCGGACCAGTTTCTGTTACCCAGAATCCTTTGCAAACCTCAAAATTTGGCTAAAAAAACACGTGTTCCTCACATTTCTGTGGCACAAAGTTCTGTAATCTGAGAGGAGCCACAAATTTCCTTCCACCCAGCGTTTCCCCTAGTCTCCCGATAAAAATGACACCTCACATGTGTGGGTAGGCCTAGCGCCCGCGACAGTAAACGCCCCAAAGCGCAACGTGGACACATCCAAATTTATTAAAGAAAACAGAGGTGTTTTTTGCAAAGTGCCTACCTGTAGATTTTGGCCTCTAGCTCAGCCGGCACCTAGGGAAACCTACCAAACCTGTGCATTTCTGAAAACTAGAGACCTAGGGGAATCCAAGATGGGGTGACTTGTGGGGCTCGGACCAGGTTCTGTTACCCAGAATCCTTTGCAAACCTCAAAATTTGGCTAAAAAAACACATGTTCCTCACATTTCTGTGGCAGAAAGTTCTGTAATCTGAGAGGAGCCACAAATGTCCTTCCACCCAGCGTTCCCCCAAGTCTCCCTATAAAAATGATGCCTCACTTGTGTGGGTAGGCCTAGCGCCTGCAACAGGAAACGCCCCAAAGCGCAACGTGGACACATCCAAATTTTTTAAAGTAAACAGAGGTGTTTTTTGCAAAGTGCCTACCTGTAGATTTTGGCTTCTAGCTCAGCTGGCAACTAGGGAAACCTACCAAACCTGTGCATTTCTGAAAACTAGAGACCTAGGGGAATCCAAGATGGGGTGACTTGTGGGGCTCGGACCAGGTTCTGTTACCCAGAATCCTTTGCAAACCTCAACATTTCGCTAAAAAAACACATGTTCTTAAAATTTCTGTGGCAGAAAGTTCTGTAATCTGAGAGGAGCCACAAATTTCCTTCCACCCAGCATTTCCCCAAGTCTCCCGATAAAAATGACACCTCACTTGTGGGGGTAGGCCTAGCACCCGCGACAGGAAACGCCCCAAAGCGCAACGTGGACACATCCAAATTTTTGAAAGAAAACAGAGGTGTTTTTTGCAAAGTGCCTACCTGTAGATTTTGCCCTCTAGCTCAGCCGGCCCCTAGGGAAACCTACCAAACCTGTGCATTTCTGAAAACTAGAGACCTAGGGGAATCCAAGATAGGGTGACTTGTGGGGCTCGGACCAGGTTCTGTTACCCAGAATCCTTTGCAAACCTCAAAATTTGGCTAAAAAAACACATGTTCCTCACATTTCTGTGGCAGAAAGTTCTGGAATCTGAGAGGAGCCACAAATTTCCTTCCACCCAGCGTTCCCCCAAGTCTCCCGATAAAAATGATACCTCACTTGTGTGGGTAGGCCTAGTGCCCGCGACAGGAAACGCCCCAAAGCGCAACGTGGACACATCCAAATTTTTTAAAGTAAACAGAGGTGTTTTTTGCAAAGTGCCTACCTGTAGATTTTGGCCTCTAGCTCAGCCGGCACCTAGGGAAACCTACCAAACCTGTGAATTTCTGAAAACTAGAGACCTAGGGGAATCCAAGATGGGGTGACTTGTGGGGCTCGGACCAGGTTCTGTTACCCAGAATCCTTTGCAAACCTCAACATTTGGCTAAAAAAACACATGTTCCTCACATTTCTGTGGTAGAAAGTTCTGGAATCTGAGAGGAGCCTCAAATTTCCTTCCACCCAGCGTTTCCCCAAGTCTCCCGATAAAAATGACACCTCACTTGTGTGGGTAGGCCTAGCGCCCGCGACAGGAAACGCCCCAAAGCGCAACGTGGACACATCCAAATTTTTTAAAGAAAACAGAGGTGTTTTTTGCAAAGTGCCTACCTGTAGATTTTGGCCTCTAGCTCAGCCGGCTCCTAGGGAAACCTACCAAACCTGTGCATTTCTGAAAACTAGAGACGTAGGGGAATCCAAGATGGGGTGACTTGTGGGGCTCGGACCAGGTTCTGTTACCCAGAATTCTTTGCAAACCTCAAAATTTGGCTAAAAAAACACATGTTCCTCACATTTCTGTGGCAGAAAGTTCTGTAATCTGAGAGGAGCCACAAATTTCCTTCCACCCAGCGTTCCCCCAAGTCTCCCGATAAAAATGATACCTCACTTGTGTGGGTAGGCCTAGCGCCCGTGACAGGAAACGCCCCAAAGCGCAACGTGGACACATCCAAATTTTTGAAAGAAAACAGAGGTGTTTTTTGCAAAGTGCCTACCTGTAGACTTTGGCCTGTAGCTCAGCTGGCACCTAGGGAAATCTACCAAACCTGTGCATTTCTGAAAACTAGAGACCTAGGGGAATCCAAGATGGGGTGACTTGTGGGGCTCGGACCAGTTTCTGTTACCCAGAATCCTTTGCAAACCTCAAAATTTGGCTAAAAAAACACATGTTCCTCACATTTCTGTGGCACAAAGTTCTGTAATCTGAGAGGAGCCACAAATTTCCTTCCACCCAGCGTTTCCCCTAGTCTCCCGATAAAAATGACACCTCACTTGTGTGGGTAGGCCTAGCGCCCGCGACAGGAAACGCCCTAAAGCGCAACGTGGACACATCCAAATTTATTAAAGAAAACAGAGGTGATTTTTGCAAAGTGCCTACCTGTAGATTTTGGCCTCTAGCTCAGCCGGCACCTAGGGAAACCTACCAAACCTGTGCATTTCTGAAAACTAGAGACCTAGGGGAATCCAAGATGGGGTGACTTGTGGGGCTCGGACCAGGTTCTGTTACCCAGAATCCTTTGCAAACCTCAAATTTTGGCTAAAAAAACACATGTTCCTCACATTTCTGTGGCAGAAAGTTCTGTAATCTGAGAGGAGCCACAAATTTCCTTCCACCCAGCGTTCCCCCAAGTCTCCCGATAAAAATGATGCCTCACTTGTGTGGGTAGGCCTAGCGCCTGCAACAGGAAACGCCCCAAAGCGCAACGTGGACACATCCAAATTTTTGAAAGTAAACAGAGGTGTTTTTTGCAAAGTGCCTACATGTAGATTTTGGCCTCTAGCTCAGCCGGCACCTAGGGAAACCTACCAAACCTGTGCATTTCTGAAAACTAGAGACCTAGGGGAATCCAAGATGGGGTGACTTGTGGGGCTCGGACCAGGTTCTGTTACCCAGAATCCTTTGCAAACCTCAAAATGTGGCTAAAAAAACACATGTTCCTCACATTTCTGTGGCAGAAAGTTCTGGAATCTGAGAGAAGCCACAAATTTCCTTCCACCCAGCGTTTCCCCAGGTCTCCCGATAAAAATGATACCTCACTTGTGTGGTTGGGCCTAGCGCCCGCGACAGGAAACGCCCCAAAGCGCAACGTGGACACATCCAAGTTTTTTAAAGAAAACAGAGGTGTTTTTTGCAAAGTGCCTACCTGTAGATTTTGGCTTCTAGCTCAGCTGGCAACTAGGGAAACCTACCAAACCTGTGCATTTCTGAAAACTAGAGACCTAGGGGAATCCAAGATGGGGTGACTTGTGGAGCTCGGACCAGGTTCTGTTACCCAGAATCCTTTGCAAACCTCAACATTTCGCTAAAAAAACACATGTTCCTCACATTTCTGTGGCAGAAAGTTCTGTAATCTGAGAGGAGCCAAAAATTTCCTTCCACCCAGCTTTTCCCCAAGTCTCCCGATAAAAATGACACCTCACT
The DNA here is from genome assembly GCF_031143425.1 of Pleurodeles waltl. Taxonomy (NCBI): domain Eukaryota; kingdom Metazoa; phylum Chordata; class Amphibia; order Caudata; family Salamandridae; genus Pleurodeles; species Pleurodeles waltl. The sequence continues at coordinate 162,239,153 of NC_090444.1, read as the reverse complement.
TGTGGGGGTAGGCCTAGCACCCACGACAGGAAACGCCCCAAAGCGCAACGTGGACACATCCAAATTTTTGAAAGAAAACAGAGGTGTTTTTTGCAAAGTGCCTACCTGTAGATTTTGCCCTCTAGCTCAGCCGGCCCCTAGGGAAACCTACCAAACCTGTGCATTTCTGAAAACTAGAGACCTAGGGGAATCCAAGATAGGGTGACTTGTGGGGCTCGGACCAGGTTCTGTTACCCAGAATCCTTTGCAAACCTCAAAATTTGGCTAAAAAAACACACGTTCCTCACATTTCTGTGGCAGAAAGTTCTGGAATCTGAGAGGAGCCACAAATTTCCTTCCACCCAGCGTTTCCCCAAGTCTCCCGATAAAAATGAGACCTCACTTGTGTGGGTAGGCCTAGCGCCCGCGACAGGAAACGCCCCTAAACGTAACGTGGACACATCCAAATTTTAAAAAGAAAACAGAGGTGTTTTTTGCAAAGTGCCTACCTGTAGATTTTGGCCTCTAGCTCAGCCGGCACCTAGGGAAACCTACCAAACCTGTGCATTTCTGAAAACTAGAGACCTAGGGGAATCCAAGATGGGGTGACTTGTGGGGCTCGGACCAGGTTCTGTTACCCAGAATCCTTTGCAAACCTCAACATTTGGCTAAAAAAACACATGTTCCTCACATTTCTGTGGCAGAAAGTTCTGGAATCTGAGAGAAGCCACAAATTTCCTTCCACCCAGCGTTTCCCCAAGTCTCCCGATAAAAATGATACCTCACTTGTGTGGGTAGGCCTAGCGCCCGCGACAGGAAACGCCCCAAAGCGCAACGTGGACACATCCAAATTTTTTAAAGTAAACAGAGGTGTTTTTTGCAAAGTGCCTACCTGTAGATTTTGGCCTCTAGCTCAGCCGGCACCTAGGGAAACCTACCAAACCTGTGCATTTCTGAAAACTAGAGACCTAGGGGAATCCAAGATGGGGTGACTTGTGGGGCTCGGACCAGGTTCTGTTACCCAGAATCCTTTGCAAACCTCAAAATTTGGCTAAAAAAACACATGTTCCTCACATTTCTGTGGCAGAAAGTTCTGTAATCTGAGAGGAGCCACAAATGTCCTTCCACCCAGCGTTCCCCCAAGTCTCCCTATAAAAATGATGCCTCACTTGTGTGGGTAGGCCTAGCGCCTGCAACAGGAAACGCCCCAAAGCGCAACGTGGACACATCCAAATTTTTTAAAGTAAACAGAGGTGTTTTTTGCAAAGTGCCTACCTGTAGATTTTGGCTTCTAGCTCAGCTGGCAACTAGGGAAACCTACCAAACCTGTGCATTTCTGAAAACTAGAGACCTAGGGGAATCCAAGATGGGGTGACTTGTGGGGCTCGGACCAGGTTCTGTTACCCAGAATCCTTTGCAAACCTCAACATTTCGCTAAAAAAACACATGTTCTTAAAATTTCTGTGGCAGAAAGTTCTGTAATCTGAGAGGAGCCACAAATTTCCTTCCACCCAGCATTTCCCCAAGTCTCCCGATAAAAATGACACCTCACTTGTGGGGGTAGGCCTAGCACCCGCGACAGGAAACGCCCCAAAGCGCAACGTGGACACATCCAAATTTTTGAAAGAAAACAGAGGTGTTTTTTGCAAAGTGCCTACCTGTAGATTTTGCCCTCTAGCTCAGCCGGCCCCTAGGGAAACCTACCAAACCTGTGCATTTCTGAAAACTAGAGACCTAGGGGAATCCAAGATAGGGTGACTTGTGGGGCTCGGACCAGGTTCTGTTACCCAGAATCCTTTGCAAACCTCAAAATTTGGCTAAAAAAACACATGTTCCTCACATTTCTGTGGCAGAAAGTTCTGGAATCTGAGAGGAGCCACAAATTTCCTTCCACCCAGCGTTCCCCCAAGTCTCCCGATAAAAATGATACCTCACTTGTGTGGGTAGGCCTAGTGCCCGCGACAGGAAACGCCCCAAAGCGCAACGTGGACACATCCAAATTTTTTAAAGTAAACAGAGGTGTTTTTTGCAAAGTGCCTACCTGTAGATTTTGGCCTCTAGCTCAGCCGGCACCTAGGGAAACCTACCAAACCTGTGAATTTCTGAAAACTAGAGACCTAGGGGAATCCAAGATGGGGTGACTTGTGGGGCTCGGACCAGGTTCTGTTACCCAGAATCCTTTGCAAACCTCAACATTTGGCTAAAAAAACACATGTTCCTCACATTTCTGTGGTAGAAAGTTCTGGAATCTGAGAGGAGCCTCAAATTTCCTTCCACCCAGCGTTTCCCCAAGTCTCCCGATAAAAATGACACCTCACTTGTGTGGGTAGGCCTAGCGCCCGCGACAGGAAACGCCCCAAAGCGCAACGTGGACACATCCAAATTTTTTAAAGAAAACAGAGGTGTTTTTTGCAAAGTGCCTACCTGTAGATTTTGGCCTCTAGCTCAGCCGGCTCCTAGGGAAACCTACCAAACCTGTGCATTTCTGAAAACTAGAGACGTAGGGGAATCCAAGATGGGGTGACTTGTGGGGCTCGGACCAGGTTCTGTTACCCAGAATTCTTTGCAAACCTCAAAATTTGGCTAAAAAAACACATGTTCCTCACATTTCTGTGGCAGAAAGTTCTGTAATCTGAGAGGAGCCACAAATTTCCTTCCACCCAGCGTTCCCCCAAGTCTCCCGATAAAAATGATACCTCACTTGTGTGGGTAGGCCTAGCGCCCGTGACAGGAAACGCCCCAAAGCGCAACGTGGACACATCCAAATTTTTGAAAGAAAACAGAGGTGTTTTTTGCAAAGTGCCTACCTGTAGACTTTGGCCTGTAGCTCAGCTGGCACCTAGGGAAATCTACCAAACCTGTGCATTTCTGAAAACTAGAGACCTAGGGGAATCCAAGATGGGGTGACTTGTGGGGCTCGGACCAGTTTCTGTTACCCAGAATCCTTTGCAAACCTCAAAATTTGGCTAAAAAAACACATGTTCCTCACATTTCTGTGGCACAAAGTTCTGTAATCTGAGAGGAGCCACAAATTTCCTTCCACCCAGCGTTTCCCCTAGTCTCCCGATAAAAATGACACCTCACTTGTGTGGGTAGGCCTAGCGCCCGCGACAGGAAACGCCCTAAAGCGCAACGTGGACACATCCAAATTTATTAAAGAAAACAGAGGTGATTTTTGCAAAGTGCCTACCTGTAGATTTTGGCCTCTAGCTCAGCCGGCACCTAGGGAAACCTACCAAACCTGTGCATTTCTGAAAACTAGAGACCTAGGGGAATCCAAGATGGGGTGACTTGTGGGGCTCGGACCAGGTTCTGTTACCCAGAATCCTTTGCAAACCTCAAATTTTGGCTAAAAAAACACATGTTCCTCACATTTCTGTGGCAGAAAGTTCTGTAATCTGAGAGGAGCCACAAATTTCCTTCCACCCAGCGTTCCCCCAAGTCTCCCGATAAAAATGATGCCTCACTTGTGTGGGTAGGCCTAGCGCCTGCAACAGGAAACGCCCCAAAGCGCAACGTGGACACATCCAAATTTTTGAAAGTAAACAGAGGTGTTTTTTGCAAAGTGCCTACATGTAGATTTTGGCCTCTAGCTCAGCCGGCACCTAGGGAAACCTACCAAACCTGTGCATTTCTGAAAACTAGAGACCTAGGGGAATCCAAGATGGGGTGACTTGTGGGGCTCGGACCAGGTTCTGTTACCCAGAATCCTTTGCAAACCTCAAAATGTGGCTAAAAAAACACATGTTCCTCACATTTCTGTGGCAGAAAGTTCTGGAATCTGAGAGAAGCCACAAATTTCCTTCCACCCAGCGTTTCCCCAGGTCTCCCGATAAAAATGATACCTCACTTGTGTGGTTGGGCCTAGCGCCCGCGACAGGAAACGCCCCAAAGCGCAACGTGGACACATCCAAGTTTTTTAAAGAAAACAGAGGTGTTTTTTGCAAAGTGCCTACCTGTAGATTTTGGCTTCTAGCTCAGCTGGCAACTAGGGAAACCTACCAAACCTGTGCATTTCTGAAAACTAGAGACCTAGGGGAATCCAAGATGGGGTGACTTGTGGAGCTCGGACCAGGTTCTGTTACCCAGAATCCTTTGCAAACCTCAACATTTCGCTAAAAAAACACATGTTCCTCACATTTCTGTGGCAGAAAGTTCTGTAATCTGAGAGGAGCCAAAAATTTCCTTCCACCCAGCTTTTCCCCAAGTCTCCCGATAAAAATGACACCTCACTTGTGGGGGTAGGCCTAGCACCCACGACAGGAAACGCCCCAAAGCGCAACGTGGACACATCCAAATTTTTGAAAGAAAACAGAGGTGTTTTTTGCAAAGTGCCTACCTGTAGATTTTGCCCTCTAGCTCAGCCGGCCCCTAGGGAAACCTACCAAACCTGTGCATTTCTGAAAACTAGAGACCTAGGGGAATCCAAGATAGGGTGACTTGTGGGGCTCGGACCAGGTTCTGTTACCCAGAATCCTTTGCAAACCTCAAAATTTGGCTAAAAAAACACACGTTCCTCACATTTCTGTGGCAGAAAGTTCTGGAATCTGAGAGGAGCCACAAATTTCCTTCCACCCAGCGTTTCCCCAAGTCTCCCGATAAAAATGAGACCTCACTTGTGTGGGTAGGCCTAGCGCCCGCGACAGGAAACGCCCCTAAACGTAACGTGGACACATCCAAATTTTAAAAAGAAAACAGAGGTGTTTTTTGCAAAGTGCCTACCTGTAGATTTTGGCCTCTAGCTCAGCCGGCACCTAGGGAAACCTACCAAACCTGTGCATTTCTGAAAACTAGAGACCTAGGGGAATCCAAGATGGGGTGACTTGTGGGGCTCGGACCAGGTTCTGTTACCCAGAATCCTTTGCAAACCTCAACATTTGGCTAAAAAAACACATGTTCCTCACATTTCTGTGGCAGAAAGTTCTGGAATCTGAGAGAAGCCACAAATTTCCTTCCACCCAGCGTTTCCCCAAGTCTCCCGATAAAAATGATACCTCACTTGTGTGGGTAGGCCTAGCGCCCGCGACAGGAAACGCCCCAAAGCGCAACGTGGACACATCCAAATTTTTTAAAGTAAACAGAGGTGTTTTTTGCAAAGTGCCTACCTGTAGATTTTGGCCTCTAGCTCAGCCGGCACCTAGGGAAACCTACCAAACCTGTGCATTTCTGAAAACTAGAGACCTAGGGGAATCCAAGATGGGGTGACTTGTGGGGCTCGGACCAGGTTCTGTTACCCAGAATCCTTTGCAAACCTCAAAATTTGGCTAAAAAAACACATGTTCCTCACATTTCTGTGGCAGAAAGTTCTGTAATCTGAGAGGAGCCACAAATTTCCTTACACCCAGCGTTCCCCCAAGTCTCCCGATAAAAATTAGACCTCACTTGTGTGGGTAGGCCTAGCGCCCGCGACAGGAAACGCCCCAAAGCGCAACGTGGACACATCCACATTTTTGAAAGTAAACAGAGGTGTTTTTTGCAAAGTGTCTACCTGTAGATTTTGGCCTCTAGCTCAGCCGGCACCTAGGGAAACCTACCAAACCTGTGCATTTCTGAAAACTAGAGACCTAGGGGAATCCAAGATGGGGTGACTTGTGGGGCTCGGACCAGGTTCTGTTACCCAGAATCCTTTGCAAACCTCAACATTTGGCTAAAAAAACACATGTTCCTCACATTTCTGTGGCAGAAAGTTCTGGAATCTGAGAGGAGCCACAAATTTCCTTCCACCCAGCGTTCCCCCAAGTCTCCCGATAAAAATGACACCTCAATTGTGTGGGTAGGCCTAGCGCCCGCAACAGAAAATGCCCCAAAGCGCAACGTGGACACTACCAAATTTTTTAAAGAAAACAGAGGTGTTTTTTGCAACAGTGCCTACCTGTAGATTGTGGCCTCTAGCTCAGCCGGCACCTAGGGAAACCTACCAAACCTGTGCATTTCTGAAAACTAGAGACCTAGGGGAATCCAAGATGGGGTGACTTGTGTGGCTCGGACCTGGTTCTGTTACCCAGAATCCTTTGCAAACCTCAAAATTTGGCTAAAAAAACACATGTTCCTCACATTTCTGTGGCAGAAAGTTCTGTAATCTGAGAGGAGCCACAAATTTCCTTCCACCCAGCGTTCCCCCAAGTCTCCCGATAAAAATGATACCTCACTTGTGTGGGTAGGCCTAGTGCCCGCGACAGGAAACGCCCCAAAGCGCAACGTGGACACATCCAAATTTTTGAAAGTAAACAGAGGTGTTTTTTGCAAAGTGCCTACCTGTAGATTTTGGCCTCTAGCTCAGCCGGCACCTAGGGAAACCTACCAAACCTGTGAATTTCTCAAAACTAGAGACCTAGGGGAATCCAAGATGGGGTGACTTGTGGGGCTCGGACCAGGTTCTGTTACCCAGAATCCTTTGCAAACCTCAACATTTGGCTAAAAAAACACATGTTCCTCACATTTCTGTGGCAGAAAGTTCTGGAATCTGAGAGGAGCCACAAATTTCCTTCCACCCAGCGTTTCCCCTAGTCTCCCGATAAAAATGACACCTCACTTGTGTGGGTAGGCCTAGCGCCCGCGACAGGAAACGCCCCTAAGCGCAACGTGGACACATCCAAATTTTAAAAAGAAAACAGAGGTGTTTTTTGCAAAGTGCCTACCTGTAGATTTTGGCCTCTAGCTCAGCCGGCACCTAGGGAAACCTACCAAACCTGTGCATTTCTGAAAACTAGAGACCTAGGGGAATCCAAGATGGGGTGACTTGTGGGGCTCGGACCAGGTTCTGTTACCCAGAATCCTTTGCAAACCTCAACATTTGGCTAAAAAAACCACATGTTCCTCACATTTCTGTGGTAGAAAGTTCTGGAATCTGAGAGGAGCCACAAATTTCCTTCCACCGAGCGTTTCTCCAAGTCTCCCGATAAAAATGACACCTCACTTGTGTGGGTAGGCCTAGCGCCCGCAACAGGAAACGCCCCAAAGCGCAACGTGGACACATCCAAATTTTTGAAAGAAAACAGAGGTGTTTTTTGCAAAGTGCCTACCTGTAGATTTTGGCCTCTAGCTCAGCCGGCACCTAGGGAAACCTACCAAACCTGTGCATTTCTGAAAACTAGAGACCTAGGGGAATCCAAGATGGGGTGACTTGTGGGGCTCGGACCAGTTTCTGTTACCCAGAATCCTTTGCACACATGTTCCTCGAATTTCTGTGGCACAAAGTTCTGTAATCTGAGAGGAGCCACAAATTTCCTTCCACCCAGCGTTTCCCCTAGTCTCCCGATAAAAATGACACCTCACTTGTGTGGGTAGGCCTAGCGCCCGCGTCAGGAAACGCCCCAAAGCGCAACGTGGACACATCCAAATTTATTAAAGAAAACAGAGGTGTTTTTTGCAAAGTGCCTACCTGTAGATTTTGGCCTCTAGCTTAGCCGGCACCTAGGGAAACCTACCAAACCTGTGCATTTCTGAAAACTAGAGACCTAGAGGAATCCAAGATGGGGTGACTTGTGGGGCTCAGACCAGGTTCTGTTACCCAGAATCCTTTGCAAACCTCAAAATTTCGCTAAAAAAACACATGTTCCTCACATTTCTGTGGCAGAAAGTTCTGTAATCTGAGAGGAGCCACAAATTTCCTTCCACCCAGCGTTTCCCCAAGTCTCCCGATAAAAATGACACCTCACTTGTGGGGGTAGGCCTAGCACCCGCGACAGGAAACGCCCCAAAGCGCAACGTGGACACATCCAAATTTTTTAAAGAAAACAGAGGTGTTTTTTGCAAAGTGCCTACCTGTAGATTTTGGCCTCTAGCTCAGCCGGCACCTAGGGAAACCTACCAAACCTGTGTATTTCTGAAAACTAGAGACCTAGGGGAATCCAAGATGGGGTGACTTGTGGGGCTCGGACCAGGTTCTGTTACCCAGAATCCTTTGCAAACCTCAAAATTTGGCTAAAAAAACACATGTTCCTCACATTTCTGTGGCAGAAAGTTCAGGAATTTGAGAGGAGCCACAAATTTCCTTCCACCCAGCGTTCCCCCAAGTCTCCCGATAAAAATGACACCTCACTTGTGTGGGTAGGCCTAGCGCCCGCAACAGAAAACGCCCCAAAGCGCAACGTGGACGCAACCACATTTTTGAAAGAAAACAGAGGTGTTTTTTGCAAAGTGCCTACCTGTAGATTGTGGCCTCTAGCTCAGCCGGCACCTAGGGAAACCTACCAAACCTGTGCATTTCTGAAAACTAGAGACCTAGGGGAATCCAAGATGGGGTGACTTGTGGGGCTCGGACCAGGTTCTGTTACCCAGAATCCTTTGCAAACCTCAACATTTGGCTAAAAAAACACATGTTCCTCACATTTCTGTGGCAGAATGTTCTGTAATCTGAGAGGAGCCACAAATTTCCTTCCACCCAGCGTTCCCCCAAGTCTCCCGATAAAAATGATACCTCACTTATGTGGGAAGGCCTAGCGCCCGCGACAGGAAACGCCCCAAAGCGCAACGTGGACACATCCACATTTTTGAAAGAAAACAGAGGTGTTTTTTGCAAAGTGCCTACCTGTAGATTTTGGCCTCTAGCTCAGCCGGCACCTAGGGAAACCTACCAAACCTGTGCATTTCTGAAAACTAGAGACCTAGGGGAATCCAAGATGGGGTGACTTGTGGGGCTCGGACCAGGTTCTGTTACCCAGAATCCTTTGCAAACCTCAAAATTTGGCTAAAAAAACACATGTTCCTCACATTTCTGTGGCAGAAAGTTCTGGAATCTGAGAGGAGCCACAAATTTCCTTCCACCCAGCGTTCCCCCAAGTCTCCCGATAAAAATGACACCTCACTTGTGTGGGTAGGCCTAGCGCCCGTGACAGAAAACGCCCCAAAGCGCAATGTGGACACATCCAAATTTTTTAAAGAAAACAGAGGTGTTTTTTACAAAGTGCCTACTTGCAGATTTTGGCCTCTAGCTCAGCCGGCACCTAGGGAAACCTAACAAACCTGTGCATTTTTGAAAACTAGAGACCTAGGGGAATTCAAGATGGGGTGACTTGTGGGGCTCGGACCAGGTTCTGTTACCCAGAATCCTTTGGAAACCTCAAAATTTGGCTAAAAAAACACATGTTCCTCACATTACTGTGGCAGAACGTTCTGGAATCTGAGAGGAGCCACAAATTTCCTTCCACCCAGCGTTCCCCCAAGTCTCCCGATAAAAATGACACCTCACTTGTGTGGGTAGGCCTAGCGCCCGCGACAGGAAACGCCCCAAAGCTCAACGTGGACACATCCAAATTTTTGAAAGAAAACAGAGGTGTTTTTTGCAAAGTGCCTACCTGTAGATTTTGGCCTCTAGCTCAGCCGGCACCTATGGAAACCTAACAAACCTGTGCATTTTTGAAAACTAGAGACCTAGGGGAATTCAAGATGGGGTGACTTGTGTGGCTCGGACCAGGTTCTGTTACCCAGAATCCTTTGCAAACCTCAAAATTTGGCTAAAAAAACACATGTTTCTCACATTTCTGGTGGCAGGAAGTTCTGGAATCTGAGAGGAGCCACAAATTTCCTTCCACCCAGCGTTCCCCCAAGTCTCCCGATAAAAATGATACCTCACTTGTGTGGGTAGGCCTAGCGCCCGCGACAGGAAACGCCCCAAAGCGCAACATGGACACATCCAAATTTTTGAAAGAAAACAGAGGTGTTTTTTGCAAAGTGCCTACCTGTAGACTTTGGTCTCTAGCTCAGACGGCACCTAGGGAAACCTACCAAACCTGTGCATTTCTGAAAACTAGAGACCTAGGGGAATCCAAGATGGGGTGACTTGTGGGGCTCGGACCAGGTTCTGTTACCCAGAATCCTTTGCAAACCTCAAAATGTGGCTAAAAAAACACATGTTCCTCACATTTCTGTGGCAGAAAGTTCTGGAATCTGAGAGAAGCCACAAATTTCCTTCCACCCAGCGTTTCCCCAAGTCTCCCGATAAAAATGATACCTCACTTGTGTGGTTAGGCCTAGCGCCCGTGACAGGAAACGCCCCAAAGCGCAACGTGGACACATCCAAGTTTTTGAAAGAAAACAGAGGTGTTTTCTGCAAAGTGCCTACCTGTAGATTTTGGCCTCTAGCTCAGCTGGCACCTAGGGAAACCTACCAAACCTGTGCATTTCTGAAAACTAGAGACCTAGGGGAATCCAAGATGGGGTGACTTGTGGGGCTCGGACCAGGTTCTGTTACCCAGAATCCTTTGCAAACCTCAAAATTTCGCTAAAAAAACACATGTTCCTCACATTTCTGTGGCAGAAAGTTCTGTAATCTGAGAGGAGCCACAAATTTCCTTCCACCCAGCGTTTCCCCAAGTCTCCCGATAAAAATGACACCTCACTTGTGGGGGTAGGCCTAGCACCCGCGACAGGAAACGCCCCAAAGCGCAACGTGGACACATCCACATTTTTTAAAGAAAACAGAGGTGTTTTTTTGCAAAGTGCCTACCTGTAGATTTTGGCCTCTAGCTCAGCCGGCACCTAGGGAAACCTACCAAACCTGTGCATTTCTGAAAACTAGAGACCTAGGGGAATCCAAGATGGGGTGATTTGTGGGACTCGGACCAGGTTCTGTTACCCAGAATCCTTTGCAAACCTCAAAATTTGGCTAAAAAAACACATGTTTCTCACATTTCTGTGGCAGGGAAGTTCTGGAATCTGAGAGGAGCCACAAATTTCCTTCCACCCAGCGTTCCCCCAAGTCTCCCGATAAAAATGATACCTCACTTGTGTGGGTAGGCCTAGCGCCCGCGACAGGAAACGCCCCAAAGCGCAACATGGACACATCCAAATTTTTGAAAGAAAACAGAGGTGTTTTTTGCAAAGTGCCTACCTGTAGACTTTGGTCTCTAGCTCAGCCGGCACCTAGGGAAACCTACCAAACCTGTGCATTTCTGAAAACTAGAGACCTAGAGGAATCCAAGATGGGGTGACTTGTGGGGCTCGGACCAGTTTCTGTTACCCAGAATCCTTTGCAAACCTCAAAATTTGGCTAAAAAAACACATGTTCCTCACATTTCTGTGGCAGAAAGTTCTGTAATCTGAGAGGAGCCACAAATTTCCTTCCACCCAGCGTTTCCCCAAGTCTCCCGATAAAAATGACACCTCCCTTGTGTGGGTAGGCCTAGCGCCCGCGACAGGAAACGCCCCAAAGCGCAACGTGGACACATCCAAATTTATTAAAGAAAACAGAGGTGTTTTTTGCAAAGTGCCTACCTGTAGATTTTGGCCTCTAGCTCAGCCGGCACCTAGGGAAACCTACCAAACCTGTGCATTTCTGAAAACTAGAGACCTAGGGGAATCCAAGATGGGGTGACTTGTGGGCTCGGACCAGGTTCTGTTACCCAGAATCCTTTGCAAACCTCAAAATGTGGCTAAAAAAACACATGTTCCTCACATTTCTGTGGCAGAAAGTTCTGGAATCTGAGAGAAGCCACAAATTTCCTTCCACCCAGCGTTTCCCCAAGTCTCCCGATAAAAATGATACCTCACTTGTGTGGTTAGGCCTAGCGCCCGTGACAGGAAACGCCCCAAAGCTCAACGTGGACACATCCAAGTTTTTGAAAGAAAACAGAGGTGTTTTCTGCAAAGTGCCTACCTGTAGATTTTGGCCTCTAGCTCAGCTGGCACCTAGGGAAACCTACCAAACCTGTGCATTTCTGAAAACTAGAGACCTAGGGGAATCCAAGATGGGGTGACTTGTGGGGCTCGGACCAGGTTCTGTTACCCAGAATCCTTTGCAAACCTCAAAATTTCGCTAAAAAAACACATGTTCCTCACATTTCTGTGGCAGAAAGTTCTGTAATCTGAGAGGAGCCACAAATTTCCTTCCACCCAGCGTTTCCCCAAGTCTCCCGATAAAAATGACACCTCACTTGTGGGGGTAGGCCTAGCACCCCGCGACAGGAAACGCCCCAAAGCGCAACGTGGACACATCCACATTTTTTAAAGAAAACAGAGGTGTTTTTTGCAAAGTGCCTACCTGTAGATTTTGGCCTCTAGCTCAGCCGGCACCTAGGGAAACCTACCAAACCTGTGCATTTCTGAAAACTAGAGACCTAGGGGAATCCAAGATGGGGTGATTTGTGGGGCTCGGACCAGGTTCTGTTACCCAGAATCCTTTGCAAACCTCAAAATTTGGCTAAAAAAACACATGTTCCTCACATTTCTGTGGCAGAAAGTTCTGGAATCTGAGAGGAGCCACAAATTTCCTTCCTCCCAGCGTTCCCCCAAGTCTCCCGATAAAAATGACACCTCACTTGTGTGGGTAGCCTAGCGCCCGCAACAGAAAACGCCCCAAAGCGCAACGTGGACACAACCAAATTTTTGAAAGAAAACAGAGGTGTTTTTTGCAAAGTGCCTACCTGTAGATTGTGGCCTCTAGCTCAGCCGGCACCTAGGGAAACCTACCAAACCTGTGCATTTCTGAAAACTAGAGACCTAGGGGAATCCAAGATGGGGTGACTTGTGGGGCTCGGACCAGGTTCTGTTACCCAGAATCCTTTGCAAACCTCAACATTTGGCTAAAAAAACACATGTTCCTCACATTTCTGTGGCAGAAAGTTCTGGAATCTGAGAGGAGCCACAAATTTCCTTCCACCCAGCGTTTCCCCAAGTCTCCCGATAAAAATGACACCTCACTTGTGTGGGTAGGCCTAGCGCCCGCGACAGGAAACGCCCCTAAGCGCAACGTGGACACATCCAAATTTTAAAAAGAAAACAGAGGTGTTTTTTGCAAAGTGCCTACCTGTAGATTTTGGCCTCTAGCTCAGCCGGCACCTAGGGAAACCTACCAAACCTGTGCATTTCTGAAAACTAGAGACCTAGGGGAATCCAAGATGGGGTGACTTGTGGGGCTCGGACCAGGTTCTGTTACCCAGAATCCTTTGCAAACCTCAAAATTTGGCTAAAAAAAACACATGTTCCTCACATTTCTGTGGCAGAAAGTTCTGTAATCTGAGAGGAGCCACAAATTTCCTTCCACCCAGCGTTCCCCCAAGTCTCCCGATAAAAATGATACCTCACTTGTGTGGGTAGGCCTAGCGCCCGTGACAGGAAACGCCCCAAAGCGCAACGTGGACACATCCAAATTTTTGAAAGAAAACAGAGGTGTTTTTTGCAAAGTGCCTACCTGTAGACTTTGGCCTCTAGCTCAGCCGGCACCTAGGGAAACCTACCAAACCTGTGCATTTCTGAAAACTAGAGACCTAGGGGAATCCAAGATGGGGTGACTTGTGGGGCTCGGACCAGTTTCTGTTACCCAGAATCCTTTGCAAACCTCAAAATTTGGCTAAAAAAACACATGTTCCTCACATTTCTGTGGCACAAAGTTCTGTAATCTGAGAGGAGCCACAAATTTCCTTCCACCCAGCGTTTCCCCAAGTCTCCCGATAAAAATGACACCTCACTTGTGTGGGTAGGCCTAGCGCCCGCGACAGGAAACGCCCCAAAGCGCAACGTGGACACATCCAAATTTATTAAAGAAAACAGAGGTGTTTTTTGCAAAGTGCCTACCTGTAGATTTTGGCCTCTAGCTCAGCCGGCACCTAGGGAAACCTACCAAACCTGGGCATTTCTGAAAACTAGAGACCTAGGGGAATCCAAGATGGGGTGACTTGTGGGGCTCGTACCAGGTTCTGTTACCCAGAATCCTTTGCAAACCTCAAAATTTCGCTAAAAAAACACATGTTCCTCACATTTCTGTGGCAGAACGTTCTGTAATCTGAGAGGAGCCACAAATTTCCTTCCACCCAGCGTTCCCCCAAGTCTCCCGATAAAAATGATGCCTCACTTGTGTGGGTAGGCCTAGCGCCTGCAACAGGAAACGCCCCAAAGCGCAACGTGGACACATCCAAGTTTTTGAAAGAAAACAGAGGTGTTTTTTGCAAAGTGCCTACCTGTAGATTTTGGCCTCTAGCTCAGCCGGCACCTAGGGAAACCTATCAAACCTGCGCATTTCTGAAAACTAGTGACCTAGGGGAATCTAAGATGGGGTGACTTGTGGGGCTCGGACCAGGTTCTGTTACCCAGAATCCTTTGCAAACCTCAAAATTTGGCTAAAAAAACACATGTTCCTCACATTTCTGTGGCAGAAAGTTCTGGAATCTGAGAGGGGCCTCAAATTTCCTTCCACCCAGCGTTCCCCCAAGTCTTCCGATAAAAATGACACCTCACTTGTGAGGGTAGGCCTAGCGCCCGCAACAGAAAACGCCCCAAAGCGCAACGTGGACACAACCAAATTTTTGAAAGAAAACAGAGGTGTTTTTTGCAAAGTGCCTACCTGTAGATTGTGGCCTCTAGCTTAGCCGGCACCTAGGGAAACCTACCAAACCTGTGCATTTCTGAAAACTAGAGACCTAGGGGAATCCAAGATGGGGTGACTTGTGGGGCTCGGACCTGGGTCTGTTACCCAGAATCCTTTGCAAACCTCAAAATTTGGCTAAAAAAACACATGTTCCTCACATTTCTGTGGCAGAAAGTTCTGTAATCTGAGAGGAGCCACAAATTTCCTTCCACCCAGCGTTCCCCCAAGTCTCCCGATAAAAATGATACCTCACTTGTGTGGGCAGGCCTAGTGCCCGCGACAGGAAACGCCCCAAAGCGCAACGTGGACACATCCAAATTTTTGAAAGTAAACACAGGTGTTTTTTGCAAAGTGCCTACCTGTAGATTTTGGCCTCTAGCTCAGCCGGCACCTAGGGAAACCTACCAAACCTGTGCATTTCTGAAAACTAGAGACCTAGGGGAATCCAAGATGGGGTGACTTGTGGGGCTCGGACCAGGTTCTGTTACCCAGAATCCTTTGCAAACCTCAACATTTGGCTAAAAAAACACATGTTCCTCACATTTCTGTGGCAGAAAGTTCTGTAATCTGAGAGGAGAAACAAATTTCCTTCCTCCCAGCGTTCCCCCAAGTCTCCCGATAAAAATGAGACCTCACTTGTGTGGGTAGGCCTAGCGCCTGCGACAGGAAACGCCCCAAAGCGCAACGTGGACACATCCACATTTTTTAAAGTAAACAGAGGTGTTTTTTGCAAAGTGTCTACCTGTAGATTTTGGCCTCTAGCTCAGTCGGCACCTAGGGAAACCTACCACACCTGTGCATTTCTGAAAACTAGAGACCTAGGGGAATCCAAGATGGGGTGACTTGTGGGGCTCGGACCAGGTTCTGTTACCCAGAATCCTTTGCAAACCTCAACATTTGGCTAAAAAAACACATGTTCCTCACATTTCTGTGGCAGAAAGTTCTGGAATCTGAGAGGAGCCACAAATTTCCTTCCACCCAGCGTTTCCCCAAGTCTCCCGATAAAAATGACACCTCACTTGTGTGGGTAGGCCTAGCGCCCGCAACAGAAAACGCCCCAAAGCGCAACGTGGACGCAACCAAATTTTTGAAAGAAAACCGAGGTGTTTTTTGCAAAGTGCCTACCTGTAGATTGTGGCCTCTAGCTCAGCCGGCACCTAGGGAAACCTACCAAACCTGTGCATTTCTGAAAACTAGAGACCTAGGGGAATCAAAGATGGGGTGACTTGTGTGGCTGGGACCAGGTTCTGTTACCCAGAATCCTTTGCAAACCTCAAAATTTCGCTAAAAAAACACATGTTCCTCACATTACTGTGGCAGAACGTTCTGGAATCTGAGAGGAGCCACAAATTTCCTTCCACCCAGCGTTCCCCCAAGTCTCCCGATAAAAATGACACCTCACTTGTGTGGGTAGGCCTAGCGCCCGCGACAGGGAAACGGCCCAAAGCTCAACGTGGACACATCCACATTTTTTAAAGAAAACAGTGGTGTTTTTTGCAAAGTGCCTACCTGTAGATTTTGGCCTCTAGCTCAGCCGGCACCTATGGAAACCTACCAAACCTGTGCATTTCTGAAAACTAGAGACCTAGGGGAATCCAAGATGGGGTGACTTGTGGGGCTCGGACCAGGTTCTGTTACCCAGAATCCTTTGCAAACCTCAAAATTTGGCTAAAAAAACACATGTTCCTCACATTTCTGTGGCAGAAAGTTCTGTAATCTGAGAGGAGCCACAAATTTCCTTCCACCCAGCGTTCCCCCAAGGCTCCCGATAAAAATGATACCTCACTTGTGTGGGTAGGCCTAGCGCCCGTGACAGGAAACGCCCCAAAGCGCAACGTGGACACATCCAAATTTTTGAAAGAAAACAGAGGTGTTTTTTTGCAAAGTGCCTACCTGTAGACTTTGGCCTGTAGCTCAGCCGGCACCTAGGGAAACCTACCAAACCTGAGCATTTCTGAAAACTAGAGACCTAGGGGAATCCAAGATGGGGTGACTTGTGGGGCTCGGACCAGTTTCTGTTACCCAGAATCCTTTGCAAACCTCAAAATGTGGCTAAAAAAACACATGTTCCTCACATTTCTGTGGCAGAAAGTTATGGAATCTGAGAGAAGCCACAAATTTCCTTCCACCCAGCGTTTCCCCAAGTCTCCCGATAAAAATGATACCACACTTGTGTGGTTAGGCCTAGCGCCCGCGACAGGAAACGCCCCAAAGCGCAACGTGGACACATCCAAGTTTTTTAAAGAAAACAGAGGTGTTTTTTGCAAAGTTACTACCTGTAGATTTTGGCTTCTAGCTCAGCTGGCAACTAGGGAAACTTACCAAACCTGTGCATTTCTGAAAACTAGAGGCCTAGGGGAATCCAAGATGGGGTGACTTGTGGGGCTCGGACGTGGTTCTGTTACCCAGAATCCGTTGCAAACCTCAGAATTTGGCTAAAAAAACACATGTTCCTCACATTTCTGTGGCAGAAAGTTCTGTAATCTGAGAGGAGCCACAAATTTCCTTCCACCCAGCGTTCCCCCAAGTCTCCCGATAAAAATGATACCTCACTTGTGTGGGTAGGCCTAGTGCCCGCGACAGGAAACGCCCCAAAGCGCAACGTGGACACATCCACATTTTTTAAAGTAAATAGAAGTGTTTTTTGCAAAGTGCCTACCTGTAGATTTTGGCCTCTAGCTCAGCCGGCACCTAGGGAAACCTACCAAACCTGTGAATTTCTGAAAACTAGAGACCTAGGGGAATCCAAGATGGGGTGACTTGTGGGGCTCGGACCAGGTTCTGTTACCCAGAATCCTTTGCAAACCTCAACATTTGGCTAAAAAAACACATGTTCCTCACATTTCTGTGGCAGAAAGTTCTGGAATCTGAGAGGAGCCACAAATTTCCTTCCACCCAGCGTTTCCCCAAGTCTCCCGATAAAAATGACACCTCACTTGTGTGGGTAGGCCTAGCGCCCGCGACAGGAAACGCCCCTAAACGTAACGTGAACACATCCAAATTTTAAAAAGAAAACAGAGGTGTTTTTTGCAAAGTGCATACCTGTAGATTTTGGCCTCTAGCTCAGCCGGCACCTAGGGAAACCTACCAAACCTGTGCATTTCTGAAAACTAGAGACCTAGGGGAATCCAAGATGGGGTGACTTGTGGGGCTCGGACCAGGTTCTGTTACCCAGAATCCTTTGCAAACCTAAACATTTGGCTAAAAATTACACATGTTCCTCACATTTCTGTGGCAGAAAGTTCTGGAATCTGAGAGAAGCCACAAATTTTCTTCCACCCAGCGTTTCCCCAAGTCTCCCGATAAAAATGATACCTCACTTGTGTGGGTAGGCCTGGCGCCCACGACAGGAAACGCCCCAAAGCGCAACGTGGACACATCCAAATTTTTTAAAGAAAACAGAGGTGTTTTTTGCAAAGTGCCTACCTGTAGATTTTGGCCTCTATCTCAGCCGGCACCTAGGGAAACCTACCAAACATGTGCATTTCTGAAAACTAGAGACCTAGGGGAATCCAAGATGGGGTGACTTGTGGGGCTCGGACCAGGTTCTGTTACCCAGAATCCTTTGCAAACCTCAACATTTGGCTAAAAAAACACATGTTCCTCACATTTCTGTGGTAGAAAGTTCTGGAATCTGAGAGGAGCCACAAATTTCCTTCCACCCAGCGTTTCCCCAAGTCTCCCGATAAAAATGACACCTCACTTGTGTGGGTAGGCCTAGCGCCCGCGACAGGAAACGCCCCAAAGCGCAACATGGACACATCCAAATTTTTTAAAGAAAACAGAGGTGTTTTTTGCAAAGTGCCTACCTGTAGATTTTGGCCTCTAGCTCAGCCGGCACCTAGGGAAACCTACCAAACCTGTGCATTTCTGAAAACTAGAGACCTAGGGGAATCCAAGATGGGGTGAATTGTGGGGCTTGGACCAGGTTCTGTTACCCAGAATCCTTTGCAAACCTCAAAATTTGGCTAAAAAAACACATGTTCCTCACATTTCTGTGGCAGAAAGTTCTGTAATCTGAGAGGAGCCACAAATTTCCTTCCACCCAGCGTTCCCCCAAGTCTCCCGATAAAAATGAGACCTCACTTGTGTGGGTAGGCCTAGCGCCCGCGACAGGAAACGCCCCAAAGCGCAACGTGGACACATCCACATTTTTTAAAGTAAACAGAGGTGTTTTTTGCAAAGTGTCTACCTGTAGGTTTTGGCCTCTAGCTCAGCCGGCACCTAGGGAAACCTACCAAACCTGTGCATTTCTGAAAACTAGAGACCTAGGGGAATCCAAGATGGGGTGACTTGTGGGGCTCGGACCAGGTTCTGTTACCCAGAATCCTTTGCAAACCTCAACATTTGGCTAAAAAAACACATGTTCCTCACATTTCTGTGGCAGAAAGTTCTGGAATCTGAGAGGAGCCACAAATTTCCTTCCACCCAGCGTTCCCCCAAGTCTCCCGATAAAAATGACACCTCACTTGTGTGGGTAGGCCTAGCGCCCGCAACAGAAAATGCCCCAAAGCGCAACGTGGACTCAACCAAATTTTTGAAAGAAAACAGAGGTGTTTTTTGCAAAGTGCCTACCTGTAGATTGTGGCCTCTAGCTCAGCCGGCACCTAGGGAAACCTACCAAACCTGTGCATTTCTGAAAACTAGAGACCTAGGGGAATCCAAGATGGGGTGACTTGTGGGGCTCGGACCAAGTTCTGTTACCCAGAATCCTTTGCAAACCTCAAAATTTGGCTAAAAAAACACATGTTCCTCACATTTCTGTGGCAGAAAGTTCTGTAATCTGAGAGGAGCCACAAATTTCCTTCCACCCAGCGTTCCCCCAAGTCTCCCGATAAAAATGATACCTCACTTGTGTGGGTAGGCCTAGTGCCCGCGACAGGAAACGCCCCAAAGCGCAACGTGGACACATCCAAATTTTTGAAAGTAAACAGAGGTGTTTTTTGCAAAGTGCCTACCTGTAGATTTTGGCCTCTAGCTCAGCCGGCACCTAGGGAAACCTACCAAACCTGGGCATTTCTAAAAACTAGAGACCTAGGGGAATCCAAGATGGGGTGACTTGTGGGGCTCGGACCAGGTTCTGTTACCCAGAATCCTTTGCAAACCTCAAAATGTGGCTAAAAAAACACATGTTCCTCACATTTCTGTGGCAGAAAGTTCTGGAATCTGAGAGAAGCCACAATTTTCCTTCCACCCAGCGTTTCCCCAAGTCTCCCGATAAAAATGATACCTCACTTCTGTGGTTAGGCATAGCGCCCGCGACAGGAAACGCCCCAAAACGCAACGTGGACACATCCAAGTTTTTGAAAGAAAACAGAGGTGTTTTTTGCAAAGTGCCTACCTGTAGATTTTGGCCTCTAGCTCAGCCGGCACCTAGGGAAACCTATCAAACCTGCGTATTTCTGAAAACTAGTGACCTAGGGGAATCCAAGATGGGGTGACTTGTGGGGCTCGGACCAGGTTCTGTTACCCAGAATACTTTGCAAACCTCAAAATTTGGCTAAAAAAACACATGTTCCTCACATTTCTGTGGCAGAAAGTTCTGGAATCTGAGAGGAGCCTCAAATTTCCTTCCACCCAGCATTCCCCCAAGTCTTCCGATAAAAATGACAGCTCACTTGTGTGGGTAGGCCTAGCGCCCGCAACAGAAAACGCCCCAAAGCGCAACGTGGACACAACCAAATTTTTTAAAGAAAACAGAGGTGTTTTTTGCAACAGTGCCTACCTGTAGATTGTGGCCTCTAGCTCAGCCGGCACCTAGGGAAACCTACCAAACCTGTGCATTTCTGAAAACTAGAGACCTAGGGGAATCCAAGATGGGGTGACTTGTGGGGCTCGGACCTGGTTCTGTTACCCAGAATCCTTTGCAAACCTCAAAATTTGGCTAAAAAAAACACATGTTCCTCACATTTCTGTGGCAGAAAGTTCTGTAATCTGAGAGGAGCCACAAATTTCCTTCCACCCAGCGTTCCCCCAAGTCTCCCGATAAAAATGATACCTCACTTGTGTGGGTAGGCCTAGTGCCCGCGACAGGAAACGCCCCAAAGCGCAACGTGGACACATCCAAATTTTTGAAAGTAAACAGAGGTGTTTTTTGCAAAGTGCCTACCTGTAGATTTTGGCCTCTAGCTCAGCCGGCACCTAGGGAAACCTACCAAACCTGGGCATTTCTGAAAACTAGAGACCTAGGGGAATCCAAGATGGGGTGACTTGTGGGGCTCGGACCAGGTTCTGTTACCCAGAATCCTTTGCAAACCTCAAAATTTGGCTAAAAAAAACACATGTTCCTCACATTTCTGTGGCAGAAAGTTCTGTAATCTGAGAGGAGACACAAATTTCCTTCCACCCAGCGTTCCCCCAAGTCTCCCGATAAAAATGAGACCTCACTTGTGTGGGTAGGCCTAGCGCCCGCGACAGGAAACGCCCCAAAGCGCAACGTGGACACATCCACATTTTTTAAAGTAAACAGAGGTGTTTTTTGCAAAGTGTCTACCTGTAGGTTTTGGCCTCTAGCTCAGCCGGCACCTAGGGAAACCTACCAAACCTGTGCATTTCTGAAAACTAGAGACCTAGGGGAATCCAAGATGGGGTGACTTGTGGGGCTCGGACCAGGTTCTGTTACCCAGAATCCTTTGCAAACCTCAACATTTGGCTAAAAAAACACATGTTCCTCACATTTCTGTGGCAGAAAGTTCTGGAATCTGAGAGGAGCCACAAATTTCCTTCCACCCAGCGTTCCCCCAAGTCTCCCGATAAAAATGACACCTCACTTGTGTGGGTAGGCCTAGCGCCCGCAACAGAAAATGCCCCAAAGCGCAACGTGGACACAACCAAATTTTTGAAAGAAAACAGAGGTGTTTTTTGCAAAGTGCCTACCTGTAGATTGTGGCCTCTAGCTCAGCCGGCACCTAGGGAAACCTACCAAACCTGTGCATTTCTGAAAACTAGAGACCTAGGGGAATCCAAGATGGGGTGACTTGTGGGGCTCGGACCAAGTTCTGTTACCCAGAATCCTTTGCAAACCTCAAAATTTGGCTAAAAAAACACATGTTCCTCACATTTCTGTGGCAGAAAGTTCTGTAATCTGAGAGGAGCCACAAATTTCCTTCCACCCAGCGTTCCCCCAAGTCTCCCGATAAAAATGATACCTCACTTGTGTGGGTAGGCCTAGTGCCCGCGACAGGAAACGCCCCAAAGCGCAACGTGGACACATCCAAATTTTTGAAAGTAAACAGAGGTGTTTTTTGCAAAGTGCCTACCTGTAGATTTTGGCCTCTAGCTCAGCCGGCACCTAGGGAAACCTACCAAACCTGGGCATTTCTAAAAACTAGAGACCTAGGGGAATCCAAGATGGGGTGACTTGTGGGGCTCGGACCAGGTTCTGTTACCCAGAATCCTTTGCAAACCTCAAAATGTGGCTAAAAAAACACATGTTCCTCACATTTCTGTGGCAGAAAGTTCTGGAATCTGAGAGAAGCCACAAATTTCCTTCCACCCAGCGTTTCCCCAAGTCTCCCGATAAAAATGATACCTCACTTCTGTGGTTAGGCCTAGCGCCCGCGACAGGAAACGCCCCAAAACGCAACGTGGACACATCCAAGTTTTTGAAAGAAAACAGAGGTGTTTTTTGCAAAGTGCCTACCTGTAGATTTTGGCCTCTAGCTCAGCCGGCACCTAGGGAAACCTATCAAACCTGCGTATTTCTGAAAACTAGTGACCTAGGGGAATCCAAGATGGGGTGACTTGTGGGGCTCGGACCAGGTTCTGTTACCCAGAATACTTTGCAAACCTCAAAATTTGGCTAAAAAAACACATGTTCCTCACATTTCTGTGGCAGAAAGTTCTGGAATCTGAGAGGAGCCTCAAATTTCCTTCCACCCAGCATTCCCCCAAGTCTTCCGATAAAAATGACAGCTCACTTGTGTGGGTAGGCCTAGCGCCCGCAACAGAAAACGCCCCAAAGCGCAACGTGGACACAACCAAATTTTTGAAAGAAAACATAGGTGTTTTTTGCAAAGTGCCTACCTGTAGATTGTGGCCTCTTGCTCAGCCGGCACCTAGGGAAACCTACCAAACCTGTGCATTTCTGAAAACTAGAGACCTAGGGGAATCCAAGATGGGGTGACTTGTGGGGCTCGGACCTGGTTCTGTTACCCAGAATCCTTTGCAAACCTCAAAATTTGGCTAAAAAAACACATGTTCCTCACATTTCTGTGGCAGAAAGTTCTGTAATCTGAGAGGAGCCACAAATTTCCTTCCACGCAGCGTTCCCCCAAGTCTCCCGATAAAAATGATACCTCACTTGTGTGGGCAGGCCTAGTGCCCGCGACAGGAAACGCCCCAAAGCGCAACGTGGACACATCCAAATTTTTGAAAGTAAACAGAGGTGTTTTTTGCAAAGTGCCTACCTGTAGATTTTGGCCTCTAGCTCAGCTGGCACCTAGGGAAACCTACCAAACCTGTGAATTTCTGAAAACTAGAGACCTAGGGGAATCCAAGATGGGGTGACTTGTGGGGCTTGGACCAGGTTCTGTTACCCAGAATCCTTTGCAAACCTCAACATTTGGCTAAAAAAACACATGTTCCTCACATTTCTGTGGCAGAAAGTTCTGGAATCTGAGAGGAGCCACAAATTTCCTTCCACCCAGCGTTTCCCCAAGTCTCCCGATAAAAATGACACCTCACTTGTGTGGGTAGGCCTAGCGCCCGCGACAGGAAACGCCCCTAAGCGCAACGTGGACACATCCAAATTTTAAAAAGAAAACAGAGGTGTTTTTTGCAAAGTGCATACCTGTAGATTTTGGCCTCTAGCTCACCCGGCACCTAGGGAAACCTACCAAACTTGTGCATTTCTGAAAACTAGAGACCTAGGGGAATCCAAGATGGGGTGACTTGTGGGGCTCGGACCAGGTTCTGTTACCCAGAATCCTTTGCAAACCTCAACATTTGGCTAAAAAAACACATGTTCCTCACATTTCTGTTGTAGAAAGTTCTGTAATCTGAAAGGAGCCACAAATTTCCTTCCACCCAGCGTTTCCCCAAGTCTCCCGATAAAAATGACACCTCACTTGTGTGGGTAGGCCTAGCGCCCGCGACAGGAAACGCCCCAAAGCGCAACGTGGACACATCCACATTTTTTAAAGAAAACAGAGGTGTTTTTTGCAAAGTGCCTACCTGTAGATTGTGGCCTCTTGCTCAGCCGGCACCTAGGGAAACCTACCAAACCTGTGCATTTCTGAAAACTAGAGACCTAGGGGAATCCAAGATGGGGTGACTTGTGGGGCTCGGACCTGGTTCTGTTACCCAGAATCCTTTGCAAACCTCAAAATTTGGCTAAAAAAACACATGTTCCTCACATTTCTGTGGCAGAAAGTTCTGTAATCTGAGAGGAGCCACAAATTTCCTTCCACGCAGCGTTCCCCCAAGTCTCCCGATAAAAATGATACCTCACTTGTGTGGGCAGGCCTAGTGCCCGCGACAGGAAACGCCCCAAAGCGCAACGTGGACACATCCAAATTTTTGAAACTAAACAGAGGTGTTTTTTGCAAAGTGCCTACCTGTAGATTTTGGCCTCTAGCTCAGCTGGCACCTAGGGAAACCTACCAAACCTGTGAATTTCTGAAAACTAGAGACCTAGGGGAATCCAAGATGGGGTGACTTGTGGGGCTCGGACCAGGTTCTGTTACCCAGAATCCTTTGCAAACCTCAAAATTTGGCTAAAAAAACACATGTTCCTCACATTTCTGTGGCAGAAAGTTCTGTAATCTGAGAGGAGAAACAAATTTCCTTCCACCCAGCGTTCCCCCAAGTCTCCCGATAAAAATGAGACCTCACTTGTGTGGGTAGGCCTAGCGCCTGCGACAGGAAACGCCCCAAAGCGCAACGTGGACACATCCACATTTTTTAAAGAAAACAGAGGTGTTTTTTGCAAAGTGCCTACCTGTGGATTTGGGCCTCTAGCTCAGCCGGCACCTAGGGAAACCTACCAAACCTGTGCATTTCTGAAAACTAGAGACCTAGGGGAATCCAAGATGGGGTGACTTGTGGGGCTCGGACCAGGTTCTGTTACCCAGAATCCTTTGCAAACCTCAACATTTGGCTAAAAAAACACATGTTCCTCACATTTCTGTGGCAGAAAGTTCTGGAATCTGAGAGGAGCCACAAATTTCCTTCCACCCAGCGTTTCCCCAAGTCTCCCGATAAAAATGACACCTCACTTGTGTGGGTAGGCCTAGCGCCCGCAACAGAAAACGCCCCAAAGCGCAACGTGGACACAACCAAATTTTTGAAAGAAAACATAGGTGTTTTTTGCAAAGTGCCTACCTGTAGATTGTGGCCTCTTGCTCAGCCGGCACCTAGGGAAACCTACCAAACCTGTGCATTTCTGAAAACTAGAGACCTAGGGGAATCCAAGATGGGGTGACTTGTGGGGCTCGGACCTGGTTCTGTTACCCAGAATCCTTTGCAAACCTCAAAATTTGGCTAAAAAAACACATGTTCCTCACATTTCTGTGGCAGAAAGTTCTGTAATCTGAGAGGAGCCACAAATTTCCTTCCACGCAGCGTTCCCCCAAGTCTCCCGATAAAAATGATACCTCACTTGTGTGGGCAGGCCTAGTGCCCGCGACAGGAAACGCCCCAAAGCGCAACGTGGACACATCCAAATTTTTGAAAGTAAACAGAGGTGTTTTTTGCAAAGTGCCTACCTGTAGATTTTGGCCTCTAGCTCAGCTGTCACCTAGGGAAACCTACAAACCTGTGAATTTCTGAAAACTAGAGACCTAGGGGAATCCAAGATGGGGTGACTTGTGGGGCTTGGACCAGGTTCTGTTACCCAGAATCCTTTGCAAACCTCAACATTTGGCTAAAAAAACACATGTTCCTCACATTTCTGTGGCAGAAAGTTCTGTAATCTGAAAGGAGCCACAAATTTCCTTCCACCCAGCGTTTCCCCAAGTCTCCCGATAAAAATGACACCTCACTTGTGTGGGTAGGCCTAGCGCCCGCGACAGGAAACGCCCCAAAGCGCAACGTGGACACATCCACATTTTTTAAAGAAAACAGAGGTGTTTTTTGCAAAGTGCCTACCTGTAGATTTTGGCCTCTAGCTCAGCCGGCACCTAGGGAAACCTACCAAACCTGTGCATTTCTGAAAACTAGAGACCTAGGGGAATCCAAGATGGGGTGACTTGTGGGGCTCGGACCAGGTTCTGTTACCCAGAATCCTTTGCAAACCTCAAAATTTTGCTAAAAAAACACATGTTCCTCACATTTCTGTGGCAGAAAGTTCTGTAATCTGAGAGGAGAAACAAATTTCCTTCCACCCAGCGTTCCCCCAAGTCTCCCGATAAAAATGAGACCTCACTTGTGTGGGTAGGCCTAGCGCCTGCGACAGGAAACGCCCCAAAGCGCAACGTGGACACATCCACATTTTTTAAAGAAAACAGAGGTGTTTTTTGCAAAGTGCCTACCTGTAGATTTTGGCGTCTAGCTCAGCCGGCACCTAGGGAAACCTACCAAACCTGTGCATTTCTGAAAACTAGAGACCTAGGGGAATCCAAGATGGGGTGACTTGTGGGGCTCGGACCAGGTTCTGTTACCCAGAATCCTTTGCAAACCTCAACATTTGGCTAAAAAAACACATGTTCCTCATATTTCTGTGGCAGAAAGTTCTGGAATCTGAGAGGAGCCACAAATTTCCTTCCACCCAGCGTTTCCCCAAGTCTCCCGATAAAAATGACACCTCACTTGTGTGGGTAGGCCTAGCGCCCTCAACAGAAAACGCCCCAAAGCGCAACGTGGACACAACCAAATTTTTGAAAGAAAACAGAGGTGTTTTTCGCAAAGTGCCTACCTGTAGATTGTGGCCTCTAGCTCAGCCGGCACCTAGGGAAACCTACCAAACCTGTGCATTTCTGAAAACTAGAGACCTAGGGGAATCCAAGATGGGGTGAATTGTGTGGCTCGGACCAGGTTCTGTTACCCAGAATCCTTTGCAAACCTCAAAATTTGGCTAAACAAACACATGTTCCTAACATTACTGTGGCAGAACGTTCTGGAATCTGAGAGGAGCCACAAATTTCCTTCCACCCAGCGTTCCCCCAAGTCTCCCGATAAAAATGACACCTCACTTGTGTGGGTAGGCCTAGCGCCCGCGACAGGGAAACGGCCCAAAGCTCAACGTGGACACATCCAAATTTTAAAAAGAAAACATAGGTGTTTTTTGCAAAGTGCATACCTGTAGATTTTGGCCTCTAGCTCAGCCGGCACCTAGGGAATCCTACCAAACCTGTGCATTTCTGAAAACTAGAGACCTAGGGGAATCCAAGATGGGGTGACTTGTGGGGCTCGGACCAGGTTCTGTTACCCAGAATCCTTTGCAAACCTCAACATTTGGCTAAAAAAACACATGTTCCTCACATTTCTGTTGTAGAAAGTTCTGTAATCTGAAAGGAGCCACAAATTTCCTTTCACCCAGCGTTTCCCCAAGTCTCCCGATAAAAATGACACCTCACTTGTGTGGGTAGGCCTAGCGCCCGCGACAGGAAACGCCCCAAAGCGCAACGTGGACACATCCACATTTTTTAAAGAAAACAGAGGTGTTTTTTGCAAAGTGCCTACCTGTAGATTTTGGCCTCTAGCTCAGCCGGCACCTAGGGAAACCTACCAAACCTGTGCATTTCTGAAAACTAGAGACCTAGGGGAATCCAAGATGGGGTGACTTGTGGGGCTCAGACCAGGTTCTGTTACCCAGAATCCTTTGCAAACCTCAAAATTTGGCTAAAAAAACACATGTTCCTCACATTTCTGTGGCAGAAAGTTCTGTAATCTGAGAGGAGAAACAAATTTCCTTCCACCCAGCGTTCCCCGAAGTCTCCCGATAAAAATGAGACCTCACTTGTGTGGGTAGGCCTAGCGCCTGCGACAGGAAACGCCCTAAAGCGCAACGTGGACACATCCACATTTTTTAAAGAAAACAGAGGTGTTTTTTGCAAAGTGCCTACCTGTAGATTTTGGCCTCTAGCTCAGCCGGCACCTAGGGAAACCTACCAAACCTGTGCATTTCTGAAAACTAGAGACCTAGGGGAATCCAAGATGGGGTGACTTGTGGGGCTCGGACCAGGTTCTGTTACCCAGAATCCTTTGCAAACCTCAACATTTGGCTAAAAAAACACATGTTCCTCACATTTCTGTGGCAGAAAGTTCTGGAATCTGAGAGGAGCCACAAATTTCCTTCCACCCAGCGTTTCCCCAAGTCTCCCGATAAAAATGACACCTCACTTGTGTGGGTAGGCCTAGCGCCCGCAACAGAAAACGCCCCAAAGCGCAACGTGGACACAACCAAATTTTTGAAAGAAAACAGAGGTGTTTTTCGCAAAGTGCCTACCTGTAGATTGTGGCCTCTAGCTCAGCCGGCACCTAGGGAAACCTACCAAACCTGTGCATTTCTGAAAACTAGAGACCTAGGGGAATCCAAGATGGGGTGACTTGTGTGGCTCGGACCAGGTTCTGTTACCCAGAATCCTTTGCAAACCTCAAAATTTGGCTAAAAAAACACATGTTCCTAACATTACTGTGGCAGAACGTTCTGGAATCTGAGAGGAGCCACAAATTTCCTTCCACCCAGCGTTCCCCCAAGTCTCCCGATAAAAATGACACCTCACTTGTGTGGGTAGGCCTAGCGCCCGCGACAGGGAAACGGCCCAAAGCTCAACGTGGACACATCCAAATTTTAAAAAGAAAACAGAGGTGTTTTTTGCAAAGTGCATACCTGTAGATTTTGGCCTCTAGCTCAGCCGGCACCTAGGGAAACCTACCAAACCTGTGCATTTCTGAAAACTAGAGACGTAGGGGAATCCAAAATGGGGTGACTTGTGGGGCTCGGACCAGGTTCTGTTACCCAGAATCCTTTGCAAACCTCAACATTTGGCTAAAAAAACACATGTTCCTCACATTTCTGTTGTAGAAAGTTCTGTAATCTGAAAGGAGCCACAAATTTCCTTCCACCCAGCGTTTCCCCAAGTCTCCCGATAAAAATGACACCTCACTTGTGTGGGTAGGCCTAGCGCCCGCGACAGGAAACGCCCCAAAGCGCAACGTGGACACATCCACATTTTTTAAAGAAAACAGAGGTGTTTTTTGCAAAGTGCCTACCTGTAGATTTTGGCCTCTAGCTCAGCCGGCACCTAGGGAAACCTACCAAACCTGTGCATTTCTGAAAACTAGAGACCTAGGGGAATCCAAGATGGGGTGACTTGTGGGGCTCGGACCAGGTTCTGTTACCCAGAATCCTTTGCAAACCTCAAAATTTTGCTAAAAAAACACATGTTCCTCACATTTCTGTGGCAGAAAGTTCTGTAATCTGAGAGGAGAAACAAATTTCCTTCCACCCAGCGTTCCCCCAAGTCTCCCGATAAAAATGAGACCTCACTTGTGTGGGTAGGCCTAGCGCCTGCGACAGGAAACGCCCCAAAGCGCAACGTGGACACATCCACATTTTTTAAAGAAAACAGAGGTGTTTTTTGCAAAGTGCCTACCTGTAGATTTTGGCGTCTAGCTCAGCCGGCACCTAGGGAAACCTACCAAACCTGTGCATTTCTGAAAACTAGAGACCTAGGGGAATCCAAGATGGGGTGACTTGTGGGGCTCGGACCAGGTTCTGTTACCCAGAATCCTTTGCAAACCTCAACATTTGGCTAAAAAAACACATGTTCCTCATATTTCTGTGGCAGAAAGTTCTGGAATCTGAGAGGAGCCACAAATTTCCTTCCACCCAGCGTTTCCCCAAGTCTCCCGATAAAAATGACACCTCACTTGTGTGGGTAGGCCTAGCGCCCTCAACAGAAAACGCCCCAAAGCGCAACGTGGACACAACCAAATTTTTGAAAGAAAACAGAGGTGTTTTTCGCAAAGTGCCTACCTGTAGATTGTGGCCTCTAGCTCAGCCGGCACCTAGGGAAACCTACCAAACCTGTGCATTTCTGAAAACTAGAGACCTAGGGGAATCCAAGATGGGGTGAATTGTGTGGCTCGGACCAGGTTCTGTTACCCAGAATCCTTTGCAAACCTCAAAATTTGGCTAAACAAACACATGTTCCTAACATTACTGTGGCAGAACGTTCTGGAATCTGAGAGGAGCCACAAATTTCCTTCCACCCAGCGTTCCCCCAAGTCTCCCGATAAAAATGACACCTCACTTGTGTGGGTAGGCCTAGCGCCCGCGACAGGGAAACGGCCCAAAGCTCAACGTGGACACATCCAAATTTTAAAAAGAAAACATAGGTGTTTTTTGCAAAGTGCATACCTGTAGATTTTGGCCTCTAGCTCAGCCAGCACCTAGGGAATCCTACCAAACCT